>NC_092859.1:114140380-114230693 GCF_032062135.1 Pyxicephalus adspersus
AAAATAATTTTTATTTATTTTTAACACATTTGTTTACATGTTTTAATCCAGATTTTTACTGTCGAATCTGTTTTTTTTGGGGTCGGGTCTACCCGAACTCGAACGGCCATTTTCGGTTTGAATATAAGGACAACCCGAATTTGAACACCAACACTAGTCCTAACACATCAAGGTTCTAATGCTGCTCACACCAACAAGTAAATATAGGGGTCCTGGTTGGTGGTTGGGTAAGGTAGGTCTAGTAGATGCCTGGCTGGTACTGTCTGTGATGGTAATGCTTACAGTATAAAGGCTTGGCGATCAGTGGGAAGAATGACTTTTACTTTGCTAGTCAGTGAGAAGAATTTTACCAGGTTAGAGTGAAGAAATTCGTACACCTACATTATACACTTTCTAGCTGTTTGGCAGTTTTTTGGGTAAAAAAGACTAGTTTTTATTCTTTTTTAGTTTTATAATTCTTTCCTATTTGGCCTAACACAAAAGGCAATATTTGTTCTTAGGACTGCTACATCTACAAAATGCCACAAATTATTCCCACTTTTTTAATCACAATTTTTTTTAATACTAATTCACTAGTAATTGCTGCTCTAATTTACTTTTAAACTCTAAATACTAACATTTCCCATGTAATTCCGGCAACAAGACATCTGGAAGGCTAGGGTCTCCTTATTTTCACAAATAATAAATCTGTCCTCATAGGATAGAAAAGTTTATGAATGATGTTTACAAATACAGAAAGAACAAAGAGGGACTTTTTACATTATGGTAAAATATTGAAATTGGTTGTTATATATTCAGGTTTGTCATCTGCTGCCCCTATGTATTGCATAGTGCTGTTTCATATAATTGGAACACTATTAATAATTGTTGTTAATAAATATTAAAAAACAGTAGGTGCCAAGCAAATACATTTGACTCTGGATAAGTTGACTTTTCCTTGTTAGGATTATATAATTTTTTATTATAAAAATAATTTAATTTATATTATTTATTCTTTAACTGCAAACTATTTACATAATGTCCAGCGATATTTACCTTAGTTACAAGTTTGCAAGTCAGTTGATAATGTACTTAGCAGGCTGCATCTGCCAGTTGTGTTCGCTGAACAAGCTTACTAAGGTAATCTCAGACAATAGATTTGTTCAGTTTTATTGGAACTGAACTGGATGTCGGGCTAATTGCCAAATCTGCACAGCAACATCACTTTTGGGACACTTTTTAAAACAATTATTTTTGTGAATATTAATTTACAAAGATTTCAGAGTTAATAGAAAACTATTATTTTTTTTTTCTTTTTTTGCTGCTTCTATGTATTACACAGTCCTATCAATAGCTAAACAAACAACTTCAGTCTTTCCCTTTACCTCCAAACAATATTGATCCAAAAACCACAAACTTTGAAACAGATCATGTCACATTATCCTGCAGAACAATATGTCTTTCCTGACCAATGAGCATGTTAACTGTATCAGCACCTGAAGTGTGTTATGGTTCAAAGAAAAATCTGTTTCCATCAGGTCCGCTTACCCTGGCTAGGTCCCCTCTTTTCCCTAACTCATCTACTATATGAATGTAAAAAATGTACTTGTAAAGGATAAAGTTATATTTATACTTACCTTACTACAATTTTTATACTTACCTAGACAATGATGGCATTACAGCCCTTTGAATGCAGAATGGGCAAAATCAAGACATCCCTGCAATGATCTGATCTTTCAATGAAATTCATGCTCCCTGCTCCAAAGGACTTAACCAGGAACAGCATCAATGTCACATCCAGGATTGCGGAAGACTGGAGTAAGATGCGAATAATCCTGATCTTGCTTTTTTTTATAGAAATGTTTTGCACCATATAGTTTGGAATAGTTTAAAAGTTTAAGAAGAGAAATGTGCCAGTTTAAGCAGATCTTCATTTTATTTGAAAGGCCCACTTCAGTTGTATCCCGGGAATGACCCTGAAACTATCCCTTATCCACATAGCTTTAATGCTAGCCCAATGCACGTAAAGCTAACGTGCCCAGGCCAGTAGTATCAGCCATCATTTTAGATCATCTCTGAGCATAATACATAATTCTCTTAACTCCCTTCCCTCCTCTTCAAGTGTTTTTCTTATTCTGTCCCTGTATTCTTTTTATTTGTTCTTTTTAGCCTCTGAGACACCACAGAGATTAAAAAACAATCATGCACCTCCTCAGCCAGTGCTGATTTTGTGATGCTACTGCTGATTGAGGAGAACTTCAGGAGGCGACCAGGCGATCAGGCGATCAGGAGGAATGTGATCAGTCCCCCAGTGCAGAGGAAACCACTTTAGGTGACTAGTCTTCTGTACAGGAAATTGGCTCCTTGTGTCTATGCGAAGGCTGTATAAGCAGAAAAATAAATGAATGAATGGATTATGTGTTTGCATAAAATCCTGGTGGAGTTCCACTTTATGAGTTAAGAGCTGAATTTATTCAACATTCAACATTTGATCTGTAGCTAGAGTACATTTCCTGGTGCTGTTTTTAAAAGTTAGCTTTATAAAAAAAAAGGACACACACCATGTTGTTTGTAGCACTGATAGCATATAGTTGAAGCATTAAAAGACTTTCATGGTCTGAATGTTTTATTTAAAATGTTGTAGGGAATTAGTTCTACAAGGCATTGTAATGGAAGCTGACAGGTTGTATCAATCTGCTAAAAAGAGGTCACTTTTCCATATCACCCTATTTTACTGATTTATTGCAGCATAGTGGCATAATTTGAAGGTGTATTCTTTGCTTTTGAACACACATTTTTAGAGTTCATTTGTAATGGAAAATGTGCATTTTGGCATGCATTGCATTCATAAAAGTAAACAAAAAAAATGGTTACATAAAGCATGTTTACAATATCATTAGTATATGGCTATTTGCTTTATAGGCCCTGATTTATTGAAGTTCTCCAAGGCTGGAGAGAATACACTTGCAGCAGTGTAGCTGGGTGATCCAGCAAATCTGGAATGGATCTGGTCCAGGATTGAAAACATTTGCTAACAAATAGCTTGACATTTAGGAAATCCATTACAGGTTTGCTGAATTACCCAGCTTCACTGATGATGATGATGTATTCTCTCCAGCCTTTGAGAACTTTAATAAATCAGGGCCATAGTATCATTACTTTAGTGTGAAAATAGAAACATTTTATATATTCCAAAATATCTGTAATGCATATATATTGTTTTTCCTGTGGGAATGCAGAGCTCTATATTCTAAGCTAAGTATTTTGTTCAAGCACACAAGAGACTAATAATAACTTAAAATATCTACAGCTTACTAAAAAATGCCCATTTGTCATTTTCCTGCAGAAACCTTAGGTGTCAAAACTACCAAACAAGTGTTTTCCCAGATAAACACTAATATTAATATTGGTATAATTGGCCCAGACATAGTTCACCATTACTTAACCCACTGCCACATTCCATTGTTACGTAAATTAATGAAATGAAAAAGGGGAAAAGGAGGAATTCTTTAGGCAAAAATAGACATATAATACAACAATATTAAAATATTCAAAAATTTTAATTTCTAATATTAAAACCCAATAAAACCAATACAACAATTTGCACTATTTTTTTGGTGTCTCAGTTATCATTCGAGGCATTTTACAGAAAATATCCACTTTATTAAGAATTTAGATGAGATATGCAAAATGTTTTTCATATATAATAAGAATATTGTTACAATACTTGAAACATATAATAAACAATTATTCAATCAAAAATACTTACAGTGTTCCAATGTGAACATCCAATTGCATCTAGACAGCCTCCTCAAAACTTTTGGGATCCATAGGGAATACAGGATGACAGGTGCAGATGCACGCAACCCACTGCATCTCATCACACTATGGTCTATACCAGTGGTGCCCAGCCTTTTTTCATCTGGGGCTGCTGTTGACATTGATTTAAAACTCGCAGGCTACAATGCAAACAAACATAAAAAATGTTTAAAACCAGTATATTTTTATTTAAAATGAAATTAAATTGAAATGTTTCTAGTTTCTGTAACATACATGCACCAAATAAAGGGAATGACAAATCAAGATCTTCTGCACTCACCATTTGATGCTCATTTTATTGATGAAAGATACAAAGAAAGATACTACATCTTCAGGTCCCTACTTCTCCCCATTCCGGAGATATTAGGGTTCACAGGAGGCAAGTGGCCAGATGAGTGTGACAGGGTAGCAGGGCATATTAGGTATAGTTTTTCTTATTTTGTGATGGCACCGCAGCAATAAAATTTAGGGGGTGTTAGCCAGATTCCGGGACTTGCAGTTATATTTCCCTTTTCTCACACAGAAATTGTGGTTCATAAAGAGTAAGGGGATAACTATGCATGACTGGGTAGAATGAAATGATGGGTATAATATTTTATTGGGGAACGGGGAGCTCCCACATTTCAAATTACTAACACCCTGTTTGAGTGAAATTGGGGTTCACAGAAGGTAAGTGGCCAACTATATAACAGGCACCCTGCCAGCCACCCAGTCTCTCGCACCGCAGCGTTTGCACATTTGGCTCCAGGCACTAGTGAGCGGTACTGAGCGTCTCCCCTAAGCCAGGGTTCTATGGCATGAGGAAGGGGTAACCACACCGCAACTTCACTCACAGTCTGAACGCAGCCTTAAAGTTTTGTGAGCGAGTAAGTATATATTTCGGGCATCACAGCACAGAGCAAATTGGCAGTACCCTAATGCTCGTTGCCATAAAAGAATTTCATTCTTGTGATCCTGCATCTGGCAACTTTTTATTTTTAAGGAGTTGGATTTATTATAGTAGCAGCTCAAGGTCCCCCGTGTACCCTGAAAATTTTACATTTCTATGACAATCAATGAAGGCGATATTAAAGTTTATACATAGGGATAATGACAGCTGCATGGACACAGACACAGCTCTCATGCTGCTGCTGGGATTATCTCACAGTACAAGGTGGGTGGGAAGCAGCCACAGCTGATTGCCAGATCTATACTACATGCCCACTCTCAGGGAGCTCACACTGAGCATGCTCAGGAAGCTCCCTCTCCTGGTAGCATGATCTCATAGAAAAAATAGTAGAAGCACACGCCTCATGCCCCACAAGACAGCGAGCAGAGAGAGCAGAGAGGGAATGAGGAGAGGGCACCCTTGGTCTATACTTTAAACATAAAAAAAACATTATTTTTATCTCTGCATAATTAACCATTTTGGTAAACAGTTTAATTCAATTAAAAATCTTAACACATATACAATACTGCAAACCTCTAGTGCAAAATGATATTATGGTGCACTAATAATTTACTTTAATGGGAAAGATACGGTTTGTAGATAGTATTGTTTAGATTTTGTAGATCACAGCTAAATTCCTGATGATGCTCGATTTTCTATGAAAGCGTTGAATGAAAAAAAGACCAAAACAATTGTTATATTGTTATAAAAAGACATAAGCCCATCAACTTCAACCACTAGGGAAATAAACTTTTCCCAGATAAAAAAACATATAAAAAGTATTGCCACTCATTTTCCCAGTTACAATATTTATTATTTATAAAATATTACTTACAGTTTGTAGTAACTTTTGTAGTAAGACTCAACTACTTTTGTTTTCTGACTCCACTTATTCCCAGCCATTTGTTTCCCAAGCCAAAACAGAGTAAGATCAAGGTGAGTTTACCCAGAACTTCACCTGTAGAACCTTGACCACTCCCCCTTAATTAGAGGTCAGAAAGGAAAGAGAAAAAAAAGCTATTTAAAAAAAAAACTGACAGAAAAAGAGAAAAGGGGGATTTAGGGGAAAACCCAAGAAAAACAGTCACCCAACAGTTAAATGTTTTTACAATGCAACTCCAAAATACACAATATCAAAACACAACTCCTGTGATTTCTAACTCTAGCCACTTGTTCCCTAATACAAAAGTGAACAAGCTTCAGTTGGGTATACCAAGAACTTATATCACCATACTGAGCCTATTTAGACTGCTTAGAAAAGGAATGTTCCAAAAGGTGACTCTATCTCAATTCCTTACTACTGGAGGCTGACAGATGCCCCCAACTTGCCTGGACAAATAGTTACCCTCCTCCCTATTTCAACAATCTTCACTGAATGGACCACATGACCAGGCTTCCATTTTTTTTGGGTAAACCATACCTCACTGGACAACTGGAGACTATAGCGAGTATGGCTCACTAATTTAAATAAATTAGTGTGATGTGTAGATGTGATACGTTGAATGAATGTGACCTAGGTGGATATTCCTGCTGCAAAACCCAAGAAGCACCATGGAGGGCCAGCCAGTAAAAAATATTTTACCAGACAGCGACAAGGATTTTGTCTTGCTTCTAAATTTTATTATATACTTTTGTTTTTGACTCTACAGATGCTTTTTCCATACCCCAATGTAATTTAACTTTGGAATGTCCAAGTACAAAATTTATTGGGAACTATTTCCCTCTATGAATCCCACCTCCCAAATATTTTTCGTATTTTTCTGATGAGTAGCTGCTAGGTAGAAGTGAGGGATGCTGATAGGTAGAAGTGATGTAGTCACATGAAAAGTAATTATTCAGAAATAACGGTTTGCTTATCTCTTCTTCCTATCTGAATAATTTCTATATAAACAGGCGTAGATGTATTTGCTCTTACAGATGTAATAAATAAAATGTAAATAAAATTTTTAATGTTATACAATTTTATACTCAATCATTTTATATTTTAAAAACTGAAAAATACACTATTTATGACGAAAAACATAAATAAAATTATACAAGTTGCCAGTGAAATCCCTTTCATTTTCCAAACCATTGAACATAAAATACATTCAGCAAAAATGAGCTCCCTGCGCACAACATTAAGAACTCTACAAGTATGCAAGCATACCTGGAATTTACATATGATGAGGAAGCAGAATGCTTGAATGTTATTGCACAATCTGTCATTGATTCTGTCCATATGGACACATGCATTTCAATTTTGGCAGATCAGCAAATCCCTTTATTACAGAAGCAGAAACACCAATTTTCAAAGAAATACTGTATTATTAAGCAAATTGCCAGTCCTTTCAGGATATAATTTAGAATTGTAGAACAAGACGCTTGCTGCAATCTGTGACCTGTTGAGTATTAGAAAAACCTGGTTACAGCAAGAAAACATTATGGGGAAGCTCTTGTGAAATCAAATTGTTTTGAAATATGCAAAGGCACTTTGGTGAATTATTTCTGTAAATAATTAGGAGCGTGCTGCCGGAGTAAGTATGGGCTCCTAACTATATTTGACGTAGAACAACAGAAATCATAATAATACCAGTAAGAATGATGTGGAAAAAAATATACCTAACTAGAAAAAATTACAATGTTAAGATACAGGTAGTCCCCAGTTTACATACAAATTAGGGACTGTAGATTTGTTCTTAAGTTGAATTTTTATGTAAGTCAGAACATGTACATTTTTTTAATAACTGCAATTAGGACAGATGATTGTCTCAACATATTAGTAGGCAGCGTGATGCCGATTACTGTATAAAATCCTCACTGTGAGTTAATCACAAACAAAGCAAAAAAAAACTTTATGAAGCCTAGATAATCATTAACTTCTGGAGCAAGCTGTGCTTTGATATGCAAAACGAAACAACTGCAGAGTTTGTCCTGGTCATTAAAGAGCTACAAGGTGTTACAAAAAGAGCTCATCCTCCTAAGATCACCCACAGCCTCAGCTGTATTTAGCAAAAAATTTCATCTGCAAGTCATGCAAACCGCCTCTTCCCCCCATCCAGCCTTCATCCTGCATAGGAGCAAGCAGGGAAGCCCTGTTCGTATTATCTAGGAGTCATCTGTATGTCGGATGTCCTTAACTCGAGGACTACCTATATAGAAAAAACATAAGCTTAATCATAAACTGGAAAAAATAAACCATAAAAAATTAATTAGATCATAGAAATATATATATATATATATATATATTACAGTTAGTAGAACCTTTTGCCCAGTTTTCCACATTCACAATTAAAAATTTAAAAATACAGCTTATCTATCTGTTGACCACAAAGGATCAGTGGGCAACAGAAACCTGACAGAAGACCAGCTACCCTCTCCTCGCCTATACACACACACTCCATTTAAAATGAAAGGCCTTTCATTTATTTTAAATTATTTATTTTGTTTTGGTGCTACATTTTTTCCCTTGCTGTTGCTTTTACAATGCCAGTCTTGTTCAACTGAACAATAAAGAATTCTAAATAAAGCATCCTTTTGTTTCTTGGGCATTTCTGACCTATATGAAAAGGGCCTTCAGCAACATAAAAAAATATGTTGTAAACTCCCAATTCTTGACTATTGTATACCTAATTGTCTTTAGGCTAAAGGTTTGTCTAATAATTATTTGCTATCTGTACTTCTGTGAACACTCTTTATATGTGCTCTCTGCACCTCTGAGAGCTCTCTGTGTACCTTGCATATCTCCTTGCATATAGCCTTGTTTGGATGCTTTATTTGGCATTGGCACTTGTGTATGACCTCTGGTTCTGTATTCCGGACTTGCCTCTACTGGATTTTTTTTTACTGCGTAATTTGTGGGCTCCTGGTGCTCTGTCATTCCTTCCCCAAGCACCATTCTTTATGCACAGAGTCAACTGAGTGTTGGGACGGCACAATTAGCCTTCCGAGGCTGAGTGAGGGCTTGCTATAGGTGAAGAGTGTGGAGCTGGAGAATGGGCATCTGGTGAACATTGATACTGGACCAGGGCCTCACAGCACAATGGTGAATGTACTTCTTAAGTTGAAAAGAGAGACTACACATTTTTTAATAAATATATTTACATTTACAACTATAGAAAAGATAATAGTGTAGAAGAAACTGTATTACTATACAATGCAATATTTTACATAGAAATAATGGATGTGGTTCCTATATCCTTTTCTGAACATACAATACATCTATGATTAGACACTAATCTAACACTAATTAGACACTAATATAATTTGTACTCCCCCATACATTACTGTATCTGTGTTTTAGAGTTCTAAATCTACTTTTTTTTAAGGCAAAGAACTCAATGAAATATGTAGTCAAATCTCACTGTTAATAGCCTTTCTCAAATTCCTTCCTTTTCACTATTTAATGAAAATCAATTTTGAAGCTGTTGAGCTTTAAATAAGTTCCATTAAAGAAAGATAATTTTCTCTGGGGCTTGTGGAATAATATGCTATGTAAATAGAACCATATATTTGCTTATATAAGTAATCCCTTCATAGAAACTCTTTTATATATCAATCAATCTTTTTATCACTGCATGCAGTGAAATTATTCTTTGCCGCCATATGAAGATAAGTCCCCAAATCCCTTGCTGTTACTTCGTATCTAGAGTCATTTTAATCAACTTAAGATGGCTCTTCCTCTGTAGCTCTGTTCTCCTTCAGGAAAATTGTCTTTGTCAGAATTTCAATAACTTTACATAACTCATGTGAGCACTCTAAGTCCTTCCAGACTACTGCCCTGAGCAGAAATCACAATTCTTACTAGGTAGAAAATATTACTAGGTAGCAACAGCAAGTTCTACCACTTAGGCTGCTTTTATGTTAGCGGTGGTGGTTGACAGATCCTGGGTGCATTGCAAAGGTAGAAAAGCAACTGTATGACCTTAAGTGAATTTCTTTACAATTCGGAAAATGTAATGATTTATCCTTTTAAATGAATTTTATCATCTTTTAATGGTCATTGATTTAATTGGCCTGATTTATTAAAGTTGTCCAATGCTCTAGAGGATACACTTTCATCAGTGAAGCTGGGTGATCCAGCAAACCTAGAATGGATTTCTTAAAAAATCATTTTCTAATTGTTAGCAAATGTTTTTAATCCTGGACCAGATCTATTCCAAATTTGCTGGATCACCCAACTTTACTGATGAAAGTGTATCCTCTCCAGCCTTGGAGAGCTTTAATAAATCAGGGCCAATGCGTAGAGCAACAAAGTTGAATTCAGGAGTCTGAACTTAAACTTTCTCTACAAGCTGATAACTGACCCTTAAAAAACCCATTTACACCTAGTTGTGATGCATCGTGGTAACACATGGCTTGCTGAAATGCATGGTAATGCACATTACATGCTTAGGCATTTTGTGATGCCATTTATTTTTCATTGCACCCCAACACATTAAGGCAATTCTCTAAGGCACATGCATTGCAGCACAGCACAATGCCAGTGTCAAACTACCGTGCATTATGGTGAGTTGTGTTGCAAAAAATTATGCATGCCCATTTTTTTTGTCTATTGTAATGCACTATCAACCTAATAAGGCCCCAATTATACACAAATAAATTGAATATTGTATAGTAATTCATAATGATTCATGTGTAAATTCTAAATACACAGGGTATTACCTTGATACTGTGAATAAGGAGACTCCAAGACTACAGCAGTCCTTTTTTTATATTATATGTATTATTAAGGGGGGTTAATAGTCTTAATGAAAATTAGGATAATATTTTAGGAAAAAGTTTAGTTAACATCGTTTAATTAACATGCCTAATAACATTTCTACCCCATTTCAAAAAATTACACCAAGCACCTGATATCCTCTACATTTGAATTTTTACAGTAAAGATTAAAGTCTTCCTGCATTAGTTACACTTATTTATAGCATTTATTCTGTTTATATGTGTTTATATTTTTCAACCATATTTTGTATTTATTTATTTTTACCGATTTCCATCATTCTAAAGTCATCTAGAAAACATGACTTTCTGGGACAGATTTTATCTCTCTAGATCATAGGTGGTGTTTTATTGGCTTTTATGGCATAATGGTTTTTCTAATTTATCACAATCAGCATTGAGATATATACCATCTGGTGTGCTTTAATCAGTACTTCTGATAACCTTTTCATCTGAGACTATCTTTCTGCTCACAGGAATTCTGCTAATCAGAGCTAAATTCAAACACCTCAAGATTAATTTACCATGTCATTTTCTAAAGTGTACAAACTTTTACAAATACGTTGATGAAAATGGTAAAAAATGTTTGCCAGTTTGAAAGAATGACATAAATCTATTGTTTGTTTATGTGCAAGAACCTCCTGTCTCTGTACGGAAAATGTAGAACATAGGTTTCCTCACAACTGTGTACCCCTATGGACTAGTGAAATTATGACATTTCTGTGTTTACCAAAAGTGCACCAGAACTTAGGATATTTTAAATAGCAGTTATATGTGTGTTGTCTTCTGTAAGAGTATAACATTACATTTACTTGCTCTCCCAGTAGCTTATTCATCAGATATTATCTCTTTCTCTCTCTTGGCCCTTACACAGCTAACAGTGCTGACCACCCCCTGAATTTGCCTGCATAATTACATAGCCTTACAATCCTGGTCCAGATCTATTCCAGGTTTGCTGGATCACCCTGCTTTACTGAATAAAGTGTATCCTTTCCAGTCTTGGAGAGCTTTAATAAATCAGGCCAAGGATGTCTATAATCTACAAGCAGACCTGGATGTACTGTTTGATTGGGGAGCCAAGTGGCAAATGACATTTAATATAGATAAATGCAAAATTATGCATTTGGGAGCTAACAACATACATGCTTCATACTGTCTAGGGGGAATACACTTGGGGGAGTCAGAAATGGAAAAGGATCTGGGGGTTCTGGTAGATCATAGACAGAGGAATAGACTGCAGAGATGGAGACATAATCCTGCCCCTGTACAAAGCATTGGTCAGACCACATCTGGAATATGCAGTCCAGTTTTGGGCACCGGTTCACAAAAAGGACATTGTGGAATTAGAGAGAGTGCGGAGAAGGGCAACTAAACTAATAAAAGTTATAGAGGAGCTCAGCTATGAGGAGAGATTGTATCCCCCCCTTTTGAGTAGAGATGTTTAGGGGGGATATGATGACCCTATATAAATATATAAATGGTCCATATAGAGAACTCTCATTATTTTAAGGTCTTTGCAAAAGGGAAAAGGGCACTCTTTGAGTCTGAAGGAAAATAAGTTTGATCTTTCTATACAGAAAGGATAACTCTTAAGAATAAGGACTGAGAAATGTGGAATAGGCTCCCCTAGGGAGTAGTTATAGCATGTTCAATAGACTGTTTTAGGAAAAAACATCTTTTTTAGATGCACAGAATATAACTGGGTATGACATTTTATAAATAATGACACCAGGGATTGTTAATAAAAGGAAAATCCAATTGCTTCAGGGAATTAGAAAGGAATTTTTCTCCCCGTTGGAGTAAATTGAACCATGCTTTGTAAGGGCTTGTCTTGCCCTTTGAATTAACCGTGCATATACAGTAGGTTTCCAGAAAAAGTAGGTTTTCTTATAATATGTTTATCTCCTTGAGTGCTTGAATTCAATAGCCTTACGTCTTTTTTTAGCCTACGTATGCAACTATGTAAGTAGAAAGTGGCAAATGTACAGAGCGCACCTTTCAAGCACTTTGGTTAAATGAATCATGAAGTCATGAAGCATGAAACATGTGAATTGCTTATAAATATACTCATAAAAAATTATTGCACAAAATAATAAAATTAAAAAAGGTTAAATATAATGGTTAAAAAAATAAACAGGAAAACAATAACTAAGGATAGATGCAGACAGATTAGTTAATTAAAGTTTCTTTAAATATTTTTTTTTTTTTTTGTTAAGTTGTTTTAACTTATAATTCCAAGGTTGAAGTTCATCACTCCCAAGCTGCCTTTCAAAGAGCTGTAATTTATCAGCAAACACATGCAGGGGAGTAGCAGAATAGGCATATGTAGGATGGGGCATATGTAGGATGCCCAATGACCAAGTAAAAGGGTAAACTATGTCAATGGGGGTAGGTCTAGAAAATTTCAGATTTGCATTGTCGTTTGGATCTCTTTGAAAAGTTCTTCCCACACTTTCTGTCCCAGTGAAATCCCATGGGTTAGGTGGGGCAATGTGTCACAGGTAGTGGAAGTACAGGGAATTTACCAGATGTGAAGGTTTGTCTCAAGCTAGGCTTAAAAATCTTATATTGATTTTTCTGTATAAAGAAAAACAAATCAAATGGTTTTCAAAGAAGAAAACATCTCTTTGAAATTAAAACCTGTATAGATAAATTGACTAGTTGCCCATGGGGTCACACGATCACAAATAAATCACACACAAAAAAGGATGGCAGAGTGAGGCCCTTCTAACTGTTACAGACTGACTGAAACAAATATAAAATAAACAGTTGAATAGATTCTGACATTATTGATTTCCTGGATGTGAGCTTGAATCCAAAACCAGCTACTACATTTCAATAAAGAGACTAAGGAGTTTACATTGTGAAGTGATATAAACTGAAGTGGACCTGTGTTTGTTTCAGACAAACAACTTATATACTATCTTGATGTAGCAGTTAGGAGCTGCAGGCATTGAAAATGCAATATAAAACCATCCACCGGCTGGAGAATCCGAAAATTCATTTATTACACGGTAATATGTTTGTGTAGTCATCATTTTATTTCAAAGATCTATCCCTCTTGTGTAGTAGACAGAGAATATTCTTTTTATATGAAAGAAAGGTGAGAATGGGTTAAAAACATAGATTGTTCCCTTACATTGGTAATCCATAAACTTCTGTGGGCTGTACATATAGGGGATGATTTACTAAAGCAGTCTTTCTCAACCATTTTACTGATAATATAATTTTCAGGTATTGGGGAAGACCTACTAAAACCAATTTATTAGGGGGCAGTGGGCAAAAAGCCTCCTAGATTAGTGGCCTGCGGAAAGTCATGGCCCCAGATCAGTGTAGCCATCATCAAATGGGAGGCCAATTAGCCACAGTTCCAGGGACCTCTAGCAACCTCTGGATAAACTCTGGGGCTGTATGGAGCCCTGGATGAAAATGGGTGTACTAAAAAAATATTTACTTTCCACACCTCAAAGTGACTCATTGGGCCTGATTTATTAAAGCTCTCCAAGGCTTGGAAAGGATACACTTTCGTTAGTGAATCTGGGTGATCCAGCAAGCCTGGAATGGATCGGTCATTTTCTATTTGTGGACCAGATCCATTCCAGATTTTTTGGATCACTCAGGTTCACTGATAAAAGTGTATCCTCTCCAGACTTGGAGAGCTTTAGCAGAGACATACTATGGGGTTTCCCGGTAACGTTGGTACATGCGTCGGTGCACCTGGGACTTAGCAGGAAATTCAAATAGTTTTGTATTGGATTCAATACAAAATAGCTGTATTGAGTCCAATACAAAGAAATATTCATATAATATATAAATAATATTATAATTATAATAATAATAATAATATAATATAATAATTGTGTTTTTTTTTAGTTTATCAATAAATTTATTAACTATTAGAAATGTGTTGGTGAGTTATGTCTAAGAATTATAGGTCCACAATGTAAATTAAATTTCCATGCAAAAAATTTTACCACTTTTGCATGGAAATACGGCCAGAATCAGACCGCTAGGGGGATTCAATAGACAGAGACCACAAACCATCAGGATGATTGAGGCATTATGAAGAAAACTTTCTCATTTTCAATAGCCCTAGAAGTAAGCAGTGTGCAGATCAGCAGGAGGGACTCCCAACCCTAACTGCATCCTCATCTATAAATGGTCGCTTAAATTTTACCCTTGGTACAAATGATTTAACATAAGTTTCTAGCTACTGAAAAAATAATGCAAGACAAGTGAGTATTTACTTGCTGGATATATTTACTGCTCAATATAAAAGCTACTACTAGTTGTTTGATTAGTACTCGTATATTTAAGGCAGACCTATATGCTGTTATTGCTGACTTGGTTCTAAAAATACTGTATGCCCAGTTGGTGTTCTAACCTTCTGCCTTCAACTTTTTGAATCAATGACCCAGAATAAGTATGCAGGTATTTAGATAATTATTTCGCAACTTGTCACACAATTATCTGCATGCCTGTTTCTGGTTTGTGACTTATACTATTAAAACTAAAAGATCTAAAATACACCTTGGCAGGTAATATTTTTTTTAGAATGAGTTCAACTATGGTAGTTTTTGTAATCTTTTAGTATATATCTACCTTAAAGACAAAGTATTTCTTTGTGCAATAGTATGCTAAAAGTAGATATAGGCTTATGCAGGGTGAAATAGGAGGGTGTTTTAATGCCAGTTACCCCCAAATATTCACCTATCCATTGGTCCCCCACAGTTTTATTTAGTACCCAGACGCAAAGAATCATACTTCAAGAGGAGAATGTAACTTGTTTTTCTGGGTTGCACTGGGTTGCGCCTATCACTGCCTATATGCAATCTAGGTGAGGTCACAGTGAAAAACCAATCTTTACTTTTTGAATGAACTATATTGAGAGAGCTGCCATGTTGCCTTCTTTCAGTTTCCCCTTTCATAGCACATCATACATATAACATGTTTTACCCACGTAAAGGAATACACTACTAATATCAATATAGTTATAAATAGTGTTTTAAAAATCTGTCTCTTTAATAAAGCCTATTTAAATGTAATATCAAATATGAAGGCAATTGCAATAAGTTGTTTTTGTCATTGTATCCAGACAACTTTGATGTGCTTTAATCCTTAGATAGGCATAGATTTGTGCTTGTTTTGCAATGCCTGACTAGCATTCTTTTCTACGCAGGAAGTTCCTCCTCATTTGTAGTGCTTTCACTTGTTTGAGTCATTGACTTGCTTGAGTCAGTGACATATCTGCAGCATACAATTATACATTAAGTGTGAAATTCTCATAAAGAGGATGACTCAGACGATCCATTCATCTGCGTATCTAGCATGTGCTTGGCTCACAGATGGAGACCAGTGTATCATAATCATAATGCATGAGTCATACAGAAAGTATAGATTGCAGTTTAAATGCCACAGCCTATATATTAATGGTAACGTAAGCGGTGGAAATTTTTTGCAGTTGTTTTCAAATATAACTTATATATATATAAGCACAATGCATCACAAAGTTACAGCAAAGACAGGTGAATGTGCCAAGGATTAAGCAAATCCTGTTCAAAATTCCCACTGAAGTCTAACGGGGCAATTCCTATTGTTACTCTGACACTTTTTTTATGTGTAAGAGGCAAACGACTACCCCAAAAAATGGAAACTGAACATTGCCTGCAGATTTTTATCAATTCAATGTTTTATGAAAAATATTGTAAATTGAAGGAGGGTCTTTTCATTTGAAAAAATAGAAAAAAATTGCATTGCATGATTTTCCTTGGCTTATACTGTATGCAGCAGTAGCATCCTAATATGATTAATTTACAATATCAAAGCTTATTCTCATATTTTCAGTAATGCCTTCTTCGACTGGCAGCTAGAAAGTGGTCAGCAGTATGCTGAGGTCCCTATTTTTCTAATGCAAAACTGTCCTGATAATGGCCAATTTTTATGTAACTCCTGGTAAACAGCAAATTATACAACAATTTAAAAAGGGACAGAAAAAGGCCATTTTTATTCAGCAAACCTTGGTTGAAATGTAGAGAACAGAGCACAGGCAGGGCTTTGGAGCTTGTAGATAACACAACAATGTAAAATTGGATGGTAGCAGTACAAATCTAAATAGCAAGACTAGGCCCAAGTTTAGAAGATGAGAATCAGGCTGGGAAATTGCTACAATAATAAGTATATTACAGAGGGTACAGTAGTGGTAATTTGGCAGCAACAGCACAATGTTAATCTGGGTTTCTAGGTCTAACTGATACATACATAACATACTAAAAGTCTATTTATTACTAAAGGACACAACAGAGATCCCTTTGACTGATAGTTTGCCCTGCAACCTGTAGGAGAAGGTATTTAAAAAAAAAAAAGTGGGATGGCCCCTGCTTAAGACATTTCTAGTCTTTTGTCCAGCATCAAACAGATCCAGCTGGAAATAAAATTCCCTATATAGCAGTAATTTCCATGTTTTTTGGATTGAGGACATACTGACCAGCGGACAGAACAGACTGACAGAGAGCTTGGCTCATGGGTTTTCTGCTTGTAAGTAAAACGTTATTCTCCCATTAAAAAATATGTACTGCGCCACTTGTTATAAGTCAATGTGTAGTTTTCTCTTGGCCCCCCATGCAAATACAGGTTGAGCCTACTGGTAAACCCCTTTACTGCAGCTTTCCTTGATGGTTTATCAACTGCTTCCAAATACCTAGCAGCATTTCCATTTTCATGTAAACTTTTCCTGTCTGTACTACAGTGCAATGGGAAAATGTTTTAGGAGGCATGGCAATCATCATTGTCAGTGCTGAATCATAAGCCTGAAGCTTGTCAATCAGCACCCCGCTAAACCTAAATCTGGATTGAAGTTACTGCCTCCATCACTAAAACCCTCCCACAGAGAGCTGCAGTGTCTGGAAGGGGATTGTGTAAGGCATGAATGCCAGAGGATTTGGTTCGGTTAGAGTTGTTAGGAGTTTACTGATACATTTGTCAGATTTGTGCATTATATGGTAACTGTATTTGGGACCTATTTAGGCAGTTTACATCATTTAGATGAACTTTCAATAACTAGGCAATGGTTTTCATGCAGTTAGTCCTCAGTTGGCATGTAATATATTACTGGTGCACCCACACTGTAAAATGTGCTCTGTACAAATCCAATATGTGGTAAGAGCAGATGTGACTGTGCTTCTAATTAGACTCCAGTAAGAGGCCTCATGCAGAGCAGAACTGCTGACGTGCTTAAGTTCAAATAGAATTATAGTTAAACAGTTTTCCTTTAAATGGCATTGACTGCATTTCTGACTTACTTCACCACTAATGCTCTATCAATCTACCAAAATCATTTTTACTTTCTTAGTTCATCTGCAGCACTTAAACGAGCTGAGAGTTCTTTGCCTGACGAATCTCCTTAAGCCATGTTTTATTTCTCTAGCCTGCAAGGCGATATTACTGAGCTATTGGCAGAACCTATTGCTCATTATCTGTATGTGATTAAAAAATTCGAATACAGTGCATTCACAGTACTTCGACAGAGAAAAAAAATCAATAGGAACACCATAATGTAAAATAAATATCCTAGCAACTGGGTTGTTGCTACCAGTATATGGATAACCTTGATTTATAAGGTATTTTATCATAATAATAAACTTTAGGATAAGCTCCGAACACAGAGGTGCAATCAGTGATTATGTGCACTTATTATAAACCCATTCCAGCTGGCTAAGGCAGCAAACGAAAGACTTTATAGCAGAGGGGGGAGAATAACAATAAGTCATGCATTATATAAGTCACACTTTAACCCAGCATATTATGGGAATGATCCATAATTCAGTTCAATCAGTCCCTCAAGCAGAGAAGAAACAAAAATCAATTAGATCACAGACAGCTTCTGATTATAAGAGTTCCCCTGCCTAAACAGCATTCACACTCTCCTTCGAGGCATATGGCATCACATACTTAACAGACTTCAATAGAAGGTTAATGCCGACTGTTTAAAACACACAAGACTTCAGTCTAATGGACTGGATCTACCATTTACTTTGCAATCAGGAATGCATTCTAGATGCTTGGTAATTGCTAACACTCTGGGCATATTTTGTTGCTGTATATTTTTTATTGACTGATTTTTAGACAAATCAATAAACCAATAATAAAATCTGCTCTCCAGTGCACAGATTACATTACATCTATCATGTATTCCAAATGTAATTTTCTGGACTCATGGATTTGGGACATTTTTTCATGGCAAGTCTACAGTGATCTAAGATGATTAATTATGGCTAATTCAAAAGAGAATATTATGGAAACAGCAAGGTCACTTAGGTGAAGAAAAAATGGGCAGTTAATTTGTTACATTTTAATTACAATAAATCCAAGATTTCACTTTATACTGTGTCCAACATTTAGGTTTATTTTTAAACGTAAATACTTCATTTAATAAACTCTCATTGTATTCACAATTAATGCTGCAGCTAATGTACACTTATAGTATGATAAGATTATACAAGTGATAATCATTTGCCATAAAAGTATTCCAACTTGGCCAATTAACTGAATATTGATGAGTCAGGGGTGTGCTGAAGGTAAGTTTCTATAGCCATTGTTATAATTGAATGACCCAAACAAAATCACATCTGAAAACGTGTTCCTACTATGTTATTCTAAAACAAGAGACACAGCAATGCATTCCTGTTTTTACCAAGGTCTAGCACAGGGGTGTTAAACTCTGGGCCCAACGTCCTTTTTTTTGGCCCCCAAAGGAATCCTAAATATGAACTGCAGCTGGCCCGCCACTGCCGTGAAATAGCACCACTACTACAATTCCTGGCATCACTCATGTCTATAGACCAGCGGGCTCTCTGCCCAATGCGTGGCCCCACATTGGACTGTTTTATGGATGCAAATAATGCCAGGAATTTTAGTAGCGGCACTATTTCAATGAAGACGGAGTTTCATCGGTGGGTCACTCATATGATTTAGCTCCACATTGGCCACATATGGCATTTCCAGCACTCCCCCTCAGCTGTACTTTTCCTTGCTATGGAGGCATGGACATGAATGGTTGGATCTTCATAAAAGAATATTGTTATTATTATTGTTAGCCTGTGCAAAAAAAAATTACCATTGAAATTAAACTCAGAAGGCTACAAATAGAGAAAGAGGCATAAGTTTTTTTCCTAAATAAAAAAAAAAATTCTCTAATATAGGCTTGTTCCAGATTGAATGTGAAGCAAAACCTCTATGTTTCCATATGAAAAGGGATTATATCTAATGAGAAGGAAACATTTCCCCAATTTTTTCAATAAATTTCAAGGTTGGCCCATGACTTTGTCTAAGTTTTTAATTTTGGCCCTCTGTGTAATTAAGTTTGACACCCCTGGGCTAGCACATTGGGACTGATTTAGTTAAGCTCTCAAAGACTGCATAATATAGACTATCATGGAAGAACCCGAGTGATCCTGCAAATCTGGAATAGATTTCCTAAAAATCATTTGCTATTAGATGGCAAATGTTTTCAATCCTGGACCAGATCCATTCCAGTTTTGTTAAATGTTTAGGTTCTCCCATGAAAGTCTATCTTCCCCAGTTTTAGAGAGATTTATTAAATCAGGCCCATTATTTAGCACTTTAAATATTACATTTAAACTCTTCCCCAATTAGTTACCCCCCCCCCCTAATAATACCCCCACCTTCTTTAACTAATTGCTGCTCCTCAACATACTCACCCAATTCCATCCATACTACAATGACACAGTATTCTTCGCACACATATTTAATGAAATGTGCCGGAAATAAAGTGCGGCAAGGTGGGGGGGGGCTTATTTTTCATTTTTACCTAAAAAGGGGGGGCTGTCTTATTTGATGGCCCTGCCTTATCATCGGGGAAACACGGTATAAAAGGTTGTTCTCAGGACAGATAGTGAATGGAAATCTTTCTAACTCATCCCCATGTACAATTAAAACCTGACCAGAGGCTCCAACCTTTCCCCATTCTATCCAAAACTAAAAGTGTTGAGAATAGACGTTCTTTAATTAGTCAGCTTCTTATGTGTTCTGTGCTTTGATTTGTTGGGCCTTTGGGCTCCACCTTTTTCCTCCTACATATTGGTTCATCAGTGCATTCTTTTAGATCTCATCACTTCTACCTTTTTCTCCCTATCTCATCCTTTAGGTTTTTAGTTTTCTAGTTTATTTCTTGACCTTTCATTCACTCATCATTCCTTTTTACATTTCTAATTTTGTTTGCATTCATATTTCTTTTTTTGTAATACCTACTGTTTGTGATTTAAAAAAAAAAACTTTTGCAATCATTGTATTTATTCATAACCATAAGCAATTTTATACTGGGAAAGAAACTAAAATACAATTTTCTTTCATAGGTATTTGATTCACCACTTTTGTAAATGGGATGTGAATGATACTAATATTGACAGTAAAAACATCTTTAAAGATCATTTGTTTTTAGTTAATAGTCAGTTGCTTTCTTATTGTAGTTAAATAGGAGTTCAGATGTAATATTTGCAAAAATACACATTATAAAATATCACGTTAGTAGCCTTTTATGTAGTATGGCTACGCTATGTAATTTCTGTAACTGTAGCTGGCTATTACATGAACTTTGTGTCATTACTTTTAATGTGGACATATAATAGACCTGGTTTGCTAGAAGAAACCAAGAGCAAGGAGAAAATGATATGAAGATAATTGGCATGTTATGGGTTTGCATCAGAGGATATAAACCCATATCTCCTCAAGTGTTCACCCATGTCCAATTTGTGGCCTATGTTTTTATGTGCCCCAAATATCAAAATATTGCGTTATGTCTATATATCAGAAAAAATAATAATGTTGCAAGTACCATACACACTCTAACAGTTATGAAATGTCCATGTGCCAAAAGAGCACCTCAGAACCCATACAACTTGCTATTAGAAAAATGATGTCAAAGTAAGTACAATTATTTACCTTGGCAACATGGACTCACAAGCAGCACTGCGATTATGTAAGCATAGATTATGCTTTGGATTATGTTTTTATTTTACCACGTAGCCAGTGTAATGAGTTATACTTTAAGGTAGAAAGGTAAAGTTTCTTTTTTTAACATTCTAAATCACTTACTGAAACGAACACAGTAATCATTGAATGGCAGTCAGTGTGCAGTCAATGTGTAGCTGAAGTTTGGAAGTGGAGGAGCACAGTAATCACACAATAAGTGGCCTGACAATTACACGGAAAGCACTTTTCTTCTTTCTGTATCACTACCATAACAAAAACAGATATCTGAAATGTATGGTTTATGAATACAAGTAATTAAATAAAATAAGGCACAATTTTATATTGTGCAGTACACATCACAAGAAATATAAATCACAAACTTGTTACTGGCAAACTACTACAGTCTACTGATTTAATGCGTTTCTAACAAAGATTTGTAATTCTTTATTTTCTGCTAGAAGTGCAAGATTATCATTCATGGATAACTATCATTTACTGTGAGCATTATCTATAACTATCTATAAAATGACAAGTTTTTAATTCCTTATCATTAGGATGACATTACAAATGACTTGGTGAATGATATTTACCTACCCATTAGTGACATCCATTTGATGTTATATCCTTTAAAGGGTTGAAATGAAGGGGTTATGCCTTCAAAAGAATGCTAAATTTGATATAATTACCACAGTTCTGACAAGTTAGCCACATATTATTAAGCTCATTATATACTCAAAAGAAATGTGAGGTGACATATTACTCATTAATGGAAAATCAGTTATGTGAACTTTTAAGTCCCAAAGTTAAATGGGCGTATTTGCTTTAGGATCTGCTGGGAGAGTGAGCTTAAAAGTATTCAACACTTATCACTGACAAACTGTATAGAAATATATTTAGTATAATAAAAATAGATTTCTGTTGTCTAAATGAGTGATTCCTTAATTTGTAAAATTTCAAACGCTTGTGCCATATGACATCCTACATTCAGTAAAGAAGTAAACAAACACAAATACAACATTTTCTATAGTAAATTTGATGATGAACAATGACCATCCTAATGAGGCCTTGTTCCAAACCACAGATCCAATATTGTACAGGACACCAGGGCTGTGTCCTGGATAGTAGATATTTTCCTCCCTTCTTTGGTTCAGTGTCCCTCTTTAAAAGAGGTTTCATACTGCAAAAGAGTCTAGGGACTTGGTTTGGTGACCTGCAGAGGTTATTTTTATTAGGTTGTCTTGGATAGGAAGGAATGATGTGGGTAGGGCTTCCTATCCCACTGCACTACAGAATAGGATTTTGAACTGACCTGGCATGCATGTCTTTGGCTGACAGAAAGTGGGTTTGTCAGTCTGAGTTTGAAAGGGAGCCCAGAATGCACAGCATGGGGCAGTTCCCTGGTCCTGGAGGACTAACTACAGGCACCAAAAGCACTGTACCAGGCCTGGCATAGCCGCTTGTCGTGGGAGGATTTTATTTCCCAATCTTTTGGAACTTAATTTGCTTAATGAATTTGCAGATTAGGATTGACTAGTTAAAAGTTATGATCTTAGGTCAAAATATTGGCAATCCAAGTCATAATTGACTCTGTCTGACCAACACTATGTGGAAGATAGAATCCACTCACATCAATAAGTGTCCAAGTTAGGCTAATACTCATGCATGCTCAATTGTGAACAACAGAGGTGAGAAGGAGATACTGACATACATTCATGAGTGTTTACTAAAAAGTTTTAGTAAAAGGTTGAGGTGCAATTTCAATTTTATCTCTTCATATTGCAAAGAATCGTAAGCCACTTGCTTTCCTTCAGAACCGAGTGGTTTAATGGCAGATTGCTGCATGGAGATTCTAAAAAAATGGAATCTCAACTTCATGGTCTTTAAACACCTGCAAATAGGTTTGGGGCTTTGATAGTTCAATACTCATTTCAAAGTAGTGAGCTGCAACAGTAATGCTTGGAATCACCAGTCTTTTGAACATAGCCCAAAGGCAGGAAAATTACTTTCTGCCTCCATCCAGCTGTAGGGATCCAAATGCTGAGATTCTATTTAGAGATATAAAAACCAAGTAAGAATACACAGTGAGACACGGAACTGGAAACAAAAACGTAATGCAGACAAATACATTGCAATAAATACGTAACAAACACAATGGAAAGCAAAAAGAGCACGGCAAAGGGCAAACTACAGAGCAACAAAATGAAGAAAAGGCTAGGACAATTACAAGCCAAACAGAAAGAAATTATTGGCATGCCAGGATTCTAACAATAAGATGTAACAGATGAGGAAAATAGGGAGAATTCACAGGAAGTATGCACTGGAAAGATTACCAGATGGAAAAAAAACTAGTAGTACTAGGAACCACAGTCTGAAAGCTTACACATGAGCGTCAGCCTGGGGCAGTGTGTGGGGTTGTTCTGCTATTTGCATTCGGGAGGCTTTTAGGCTTTATGGGGGCACGGCATGGCTGCAGTTGGTCTGTGGATGGGGATTTTGTTGGTGGAGAGGCGTGGGGGCACGCAGTTTTTTCAGGGGAGGCGGTGGGCAACAAGTGGTTGGGAAAGAAAAAAGGAGTGTGCGGGTTGTTCAACGAAGGAACATGCAAATTCGCTGTCACTTTCACCACGAATGCTCCAGATGTGGAGGTAATCATGGGCTCGTCCGTTGTTTCAGGGGTAGGTAGGTAGGGGTGGCGACAGCGGTGAAAAGAAGGCTGACTCCGGCTATTATTGCAACGATGCGCCCCTTTTTAAATCGGTATCTTAATCAGGAAGCGGCAAGGGTGCTGGAGGAGGGGTTTTCCCAGGGATTTAGGATTCTGTGTAGTTTGAGGGTTTTTCCAGAGGAGCCAGAGAATTTAAGATTGGCCCTGAAGTATCCTGCAGTGGTGACGTATAAATTGGCCAAGGAGGTGAGTTTGGGTAGGATGAGTGGGCCTTTCTGGGCGCTGCCGATGGCAGGTTTGGTGGTGTCGCTGTTGGGGGTTGTTCCCAAAAAAGAACCAGGTAAGTTTCGGATGATTCATCATTTATCGCTCCTGCCGGGAGGATCGGTGAATGATGGTATCGATTCAGAATTGTGTGCGGTGGCAAACCCATCCCTGGATGCTGACATCAAGTGGGTGCGGCGTTATGTGAAAGGGGCTTTGATGGCCAAGGCAGACATTGAAGCTGCTTTTAGGCTGCTGCCGGTGCACCTGGAGTCTATACGCTTTTTGGGTTATAGATGGCAGGGGGAGTATTTCCTGGACCCATGCCTTCCCATGGGGTGATCTATTTCTTGAGACATCTAGACGTTTAGCACCTTTTAGACATTTAGGGAGGTGGGAATACAGCAGGTTTTAATTGTATATATGGCCACATTTGTTGTAAGGGCGGGGCTTGGTTATGGGACAAAAGGATGATGTAAGGGGTGTTGTTGGGTTAGTTTTGGTTGTTTGTGTTTTGTTTTAGGTGTGTGGCCCTGCCTGATTTGGATAGTGGGGCATTCATATGTCAGGTGGGGTGCAAGGAGGGCTGCAGTGCATTGGATCAGTGTCCCTGGTATGTGTGGTGGTAATTCATGCGGGAGGTAACGACATGTGGCGTAGATCATTGCGGGAGTTGATTTGGAATGTAAGACTAGATTTCTTGCCTTTAAGGCTAGAATTTCCGGGGATGATTTTAGTCTGGTCAGATATGGTGGCTAGAACTAGTTGAAGGGAGGCCTGCCCTATCAAAAAGATGAACCAGGCAAGGATAAAAGGAAACAAAGAGATGGCCAGATTTGTGGCACAGAATGGGGGCATTGTGGTGCGACATTGGGGGTTGGAGGAGAAGACGTGGAGATGTTATTGTATGTTATTCAAATAATGGTAAATTTATGGTTATTTTTATATGTTTATTAATAAAAGTGTTTCTATTTATTGTTAAATAAACGACTGCTTGCCAGCCATTTTACATCCAATATGGTGTTGGTGTGTTTTTGGGAGCAATGGCTGGTAAGTTGGGGGTGTGGTTTTGGTTAAAGGGGGTAGTGTAAGTAATAGGGCGAAGATCCGAACTACCCCAGTCATGACTATGAAACATATAGGACTACTCACTGCCAAAAGACAAAAGATGAGAATCTTGCATGCCGCATGACTCGTCCCAAAAATCATAAAAATGAATAAGGTTATATATATATATATATATATATATATATATATATATATAAATATATATGTGACAATCTTTGTGAGGTCTAAAACTAGGTTTTAAACGGACATGATGTTATGCATGAGTTAAGGTTACCAGAAATAAACTACTTACTTGGATGTATTTTATTGCTTGCTTTACAAATCACTTTATACATCACTCAAATCATGTTTGAAGTGCTATATAATTGCATGTGTACCCTAGTGTTGTGCTGCACTTAGGATTTGTTCATGTTTTCCTAACTTTGTATATTATTGGATATATTTGTATTGCACTGGATGGTGTTATGCTTCAATCAGCTGTGTGCAATTAGAGGTAAGTAGGCTAAATGGCTAACACTTCTATAGTTGATAAGGTGCTAGTAACCCTCTTTTCATCATTCAACATCTGTGTGCTAAATATTATTACAGACTCATAATAAACTTTTCTTTCTATCTATATTCCATTGTGCTATGTATTTATGCTCTATTTTAGGAACCACATCGTGTAATTTCTCATTGCATTGTCTGATTGCGGTAGATCCCATATGTAATAAACTGCTCACCTAACCTTTTTTCATCATAATTAGCTGCCACTGTCTGTCATATTCTGTACCCTTTTTTATATGATGCCAATTTAGCTCCTGCAGAGACTATTTCTAGGTACTGCAATGTTTTCCTGTGTGTAATATTTTCAATGTGTATATTATATGTCATTAAAACACACAATAACATTTTTAGTAGTTTACCCTATTTTATTTATGTAGCACTAACATTTTCCACAGCACTATAAAGAGTCCATAGTCAGGGACTTAACTGTCTCCTCGAAGAGCTTACAGTCTAATGTCCTCACCATTGTTAGATGTCAATATTATAATCTAAGGTCAGTTTAAAGGGAAGTCAATTATTCCACCAGTATGTGTCTAGAAGGAAACCCACACAAACATGGGGAGAATATACAATGCAATATTGAACCTCAGACCTTAGTGTAGTGTGCTAGCCACTTAACCACCATGTCACTATTGATTCCTGAGCTCCAGAAGCCTTTGACAGGATCATGAGCCCAGAAGAAAACATTATCACTCTTTGACTTATTGGATACAAAGGACATAGAGGCAATGTTGATGCATGAATCAAGAAGCTTTGTAGGGACTGAATTCTTTTTAAGATTGGAGGTAGGGTTTCAGAATTCTATTTCTGGCTGTTTTTTATCATTCAATCATCCAGGTTGTTAACCTTTTTGGACCCTTAGGCCAGTTGAGGGTTTAAAAAAATGTCTATGCCATTGTAGGGGATGAAAACCTCCAAGGACCATACCAGTTAAAATAGATGAAAGACAATACGACAAGAGTAAGCAATAAAATATAGCAACAATAAAAATATTCAAGAATGAAGAATATAAGGTAAACAGGAAAGAAAGAGCAAACTGGTAAAGGAGCATGGAGAATGAAATTTAAGCCTATACGCAGAGAGAACAACAGGGTAAACCTGGAATGGATGTTTATTATAGGTGTTTGTAGGCACACATTTTGCATTAAAACTCTGTTAGAATGACCTTTTCAAAACAGGACACTTTCTTGTATTTCTGATCCCCACCTAGCTGTGATTATTGAGATAGTATTAATCCTATTTTAGAGAGATCAATAATTATACAGGAAAATTCTGCCCCTTTGCCTCTGACACCTTTTTGCATATGTCTAATGTGCCTAACAAAAAATCTTGCCCCAGATTAAGGGAAAGAAAAGCAGTCAGAGTGACATAATATATAATGAATTGATATATTGCTGCCTTCAAACATCTAAACATACACTTAAATGGACTGTGATTTTACACTACTACACTAGTACATTTTGGTGATATTTTCATAGTCATCAAAATTTTGCTTTATTCTTTAGCAATGTTAAAGTTTCTTTTTTTTTTTTTTTAAATTGATCTATAATGTGTTCTGAAGTATGTTTTGCCATTTATTATAAATAAGTTTGAGTACAAGTGTTTGTGCCGATATGAACAAAGATAATATGGTTCACACAGACGTTTGAGCAGTCAAGTGACTTTAACTAAACCGACTCTGCCTCTATTGAAGGCCCTTAAAAAAGTAAGATACTGGTTTTCATCTTGGACCAACAGGAGCAAATATAGTCTGTTGTGTCTAAGAAGTGTGCCTAGAGCTCCCTAGCTTTCACTGGAAGCCTATGCTAAAGGCAACATTTAATTTGTAGGTCAAATCTAATATTTGCAGTACCATACCTTCAGTCACAACCATATACAGGAATACATGCATTTGAGAATTTGAGAAGCATTCTTTTTTATAGAATTTTTTTTTGGTTACTAATACTAGGAGGGGGACCACTATTTTATCTGTTATTCATATATAATGGTATGCGTAGAAAACTTCCTGTTATTTTAGTGGTATTAATAATTTTAAAAATGAATAAATTTAAAACTGATAAACATTTATCAAACATCTAAGAATAATTCTGTTTGACTTTCTGTCCTGCTGATGTCACAGATTTCTCAGGATCTCCCCTAGCCACATGCCATTCATTTCTAGCAAGTCTTAACCCATGGTAGGAGGACTTTACCAAATTCATACATTTCTCACCTCATGCTAAGTCTTGATCCGAATCTTTGTTTGTAACTACAATATCTAAACTCACACACTTTCAACCAAGTTTTTAAAAAAAAAAGTCATATCTTTCATAATGCTGGAAAATAAAAAACTACTAGGATGAAAAATCTACACCATAAGAGAGGGGGAAGATTATCTCTACTAACTGACTTGGTATGTAAAGTTCCAGTGAATTCAATCTTTTAGGTGTCTTGGGATTCTAATACTGGAGATAAGGAACTGAAGTGTAAGCTAAAATGTATGCAGCAAACTGTAGTTATTGTTTAGAAGGTAATATATCATAATCAAAATCAGAATACAGAACATTGTAGGTTACAAAAAGGTGATAAATGTAATAGGGTCATGGAAATCAAGGTGAGAAGATTAGACCGGTTGGAATTTGTTGTTGGGACAGAGTGAACCTCAATTAGTAAAAACCTTTCAGAGACACATAAATGAATATGAAAACCTAGATGAAGCACACACAGGAAAAGTTTAAAGCAATGCAAGGGCTTACATACTGTAAGTAAATGATGGATTCTGTTGAATACCTTTCCTTCTTCTATATACAGTATATACTTGCAAAATGACCCAATTCTGTGATTTAAAAATGCAGCAAATCAGGAAAGTTATAGAACATTACTATTTCTAAAAAAAATTGTCAGATTTAGCCTTCCAGATTTTAATTGCTTAGTTTCAACTTGTTTATCTTCAAAATGTCATTACATGCTTGTTGGAAAATTACTTTAGAATAAATATATTTCGGTGCATCCCTGTGATAACACCATGTATGTTATTCAGCATGGGGTAAAAATCCTAAGTTTTTTTTTGTTTTTTTGTTGTTTTACTACAGATTGGTTAATTAGCAACAGCCAGTTAATTTTGCACATTATTTAAAGTTGAACTCTGGCCAGAATCTTTCATCTCATTTTCCTCTTCTAGATTCTATCCTTTTTTTCCTGAATATGCTAAAACTGGGAAGGGTTAGGGATTGCTTCTCATTGTACTTTTAATGCCAGTGTTGTCTACCAGAATAATTACATTTTTTCTGCACATGCCCCAAAAATGCACCTTGTAGCAATGCTGGTATGTTTTCTTTCATATGTTTTATGTCTTGTCCCTCCTTTTGGGACTATATTTGAAAAGAATTGTACTTGTTTCATACATGAGAATATATTATTTTATCTCCTTCAATTTCTTCAGAAACAGTTCTAAAAATAATTAATTAATTAATAATTAATTTTAATCCAGATTTATAAACTATAAATATACATTTATACAGAAATGGAAATAAATAGCAATAATAATATATTAAATTCAATGCTAATTACAAACGCAAAATGAAGGCTTTATGGCCTGATCAATACAGCAATATCACTGCCCAAACCCAAAGCCACAATAATAAACGAAAACCAGCTAACCTAATCCTACAGATCTCACTAGGAGTAAAACAGCTACAGCCTCTTTATAGGCCCTGTGACGTTATAGGGGTTGCAGGATCTTTGCGGATCTCTGTACCCAATGACCAATCAGGAGCGTGTTAGTGTAAAGAAGACATTGAGGAAACGATTCCAAGAAGGAGAGATCATAATTACATATCTCGCATTTACTTAAATCTGAACAAGCATCTTTCCTGTGGAAACAATGAACGGTGGGCAAACCTAAGGCCCGCTCCATACCTTCCTTACCGGATTTGTATTAATTTGATATCAGTTATCAGTTATTCTTTGCCGCTCCTGACTGCACAAAAATCACCAACCCCAACTCCTTTGTATAGTTTTTGTGTTTGTGCAGAGACATCGTTGAGATGTTATGCATTTAAATGCATAAGTTAAAGTAGACCCAAGCATTTAGAAATGTAAAGTGTAAAGTGTACCTAAGCATTTATTTGATAGATTGTTTTTTTGTCTTATATTCTTCCTGATAATAGAATTACATTCCTCAGTACATAAGAGTGCTTAGGTATTCCTGTGCATCCAGCCTCATGGATGTATATCAGCAATATAATATCTAAGGCTCTGCTGCCCGTGAGTGCTTTTCTCCGGGTGTTTAGTACTTATAAAATACTTATCGCGCACACCTTTAAAAAAGGAAAATTGATCCATATAAAAGGTTCAAGAAAGGAACATATAAATACATTTGTGCCATTCAAGATTGATACATAGTACAGTACAGCAGGGTTACATTCTTATTCTACATCTGACATTTTAATTCTGGGTCTGACATTTTCAGTACGAGTTCTTGTTTATAGTTGCTGCTGCCCAGCCTTGAATGGTCTGTTCTAAGCTCTATTACTAGTTACTGAATACTGCACTGTGTAGATTGATGTTTATCTTGGTAAATAACCAGACTTTTCGGTTTCCTATACTCTGTATCTAAAAAAGAATCGGTCTCCGTTTAAAGACTGCAATGCTCCCTCTCTGTTACCTAATATTCATTTTGAGTGGGCCTAAACACAATATCACTGGTTTGTCTCTCTTTTCTTCTTTAAAAAGACTGCATCACTTTGCCCATTCACTGCATGAATGCAAAATACAAATAGAGGTGTATATATCCACCCAAATAAGAAGGACAATTGAAGAGGTAATAAGAAACTTAAATCTAAAACAGGGACAGTCGCTTCAAATTAGGGACATTGAGGATGTATGCTAATGCTCCTCAATATCCAGAAATGTTCTGAATTAATATTGCTTGCTCTATAGGAACTTACAGCAGTGTGCAACAAAAGCTGAATATAATAGGTAAGGGGTTGGACTACCAATAGATTCAGTTACTTTGTCTGGATTGTCTGCTTCATTGCTAGCACATTAAATGTCAGAAGTATCAGATTCATATTCTGAAAACTAGAGCAAGTAAAACTAGAACAAAAGGAACATCAAATCCAAAACAACTGAATAAACAGACAATCTGATTGATTTCAGTGGGTAAAAGCTCCCCTTTTGCTCTAGTTTTCTTTGCTCTAGTTTTCTTAAATCACTCCAATACATGGTGAGAGCACGCATGTTTTTGACCCTGTTCATTGACTTGATGCTCCAGCTAAAATACATTGCCACCCAGACTGACCTGAGACAAAAGGGTAACTAAATTCACCTCCATAGGTAATGCAAGTCTAGGGCAATGCAAAGTACATTCTAAGCATTAATTAAATGTGCTGCAAGCAATAACTATGCTCCACAGGGATTGCAGGCTGCATTGTCACAGAGAACTAGGAATTTAGTTATCTTGCAAATCATTTATCCTTCTTGCTTTCCAGGTTAATTTGACATTTCAAATCTAGATCATCTACAGGAACAGCTTAGGGTTAAGCCACAGGATGCTCAGTTCCTACTGAGTTATTGTACAGAGAAATATGTGTCAGTTCCCGATATTCAATTTTCAAAATGTTTGAAAAATTAATACCATTATATCACTGCTAGTAATTGCAAATAAATGGAGTAAATCTGTAGGAAAGCTGCAGACATTTTTTTTTATACTTAATGTGTTCATTGACAGTGAAATGCAGCAACAGCTTACCTAACTGTTCCTCTGAAACCACAGTTTTGAAAATGCTAACTGAATACAGAAAGATTCACTTGAATATGCTTGGCACATGCTGTTCTGAATTACTGTGTACTGATGTGTAACATAGTGTAAAAGAGCACGGATCCATGAAAATATTGTGAAGAATAACATGCCTAATAAAGAACCCGCAGTCCCTTATAGAATGCAAGTGACAGAATTTGCTGGCCAGTCAGACCCCTGTGAACAGAAACCATGTGCATCCATTATATTTATTTGTAATGGCAAATGGAGGTAATCATAGCAGTATCATGACATTCCATAGAACAGTAAAAGCAGATTTCGCTGGATATAATATTTCCTGTAGAAAGCTGAGTGCACAGTGTCATATATATTGGCCTCATTTATCATGATGTATGGTTGTGCAGCCCCACAGCAAACCCATCATCTTACAACCATCATGCTACAGTGCAGCCTTATAAATACATAAATAATGACTTTCATTGATTGTTATTTGCAAGATAAAAAATACTTTAGACCTTTTTTTATACCACTTTTAGTTTGGGATTTGCTGGTATATTCGAGTTTTTTGTCCCTGTAACATCTACATGAAAAAGAAAAAAAGTCTGTGCAGTTGTTACGGGCTAGGAAGGTATAGGCAGCACAGTTACCCTGTGCCCCTTAATCCTGCCCTGTTTCACTAAATTGTGTTCCTGCATCTCCCTATTGAAGGATTAGAATATTAAATATCCCTAACAGGAACAAAGGTTGCAATAAAAACCTGACATATGCTCCAACCCTTCTCCATTTTAATGAAATTTAAAGGTATGAAATATAGGCACGAACATCTGCACATACCAGAAGTAGCCTTCCAATCCTGCCATTACTAAATGCCGTGTCATATTGACAGAGAATTCTAGCAAACTTTTACATAATTTTGTAGCTTGATACTAAGCCTGGCTTCCTCCTTTTCTTTCTGTCTCGTTGGGATGGGCAGCCTAAACCACCAACAGACATGTATGGGAAGCAGAAAAAGGCCTGCAAACACCATTGTCGTTAGGAAGTGCCAAAACTTAGCATATCAGAATAGCCTAGTATCGGCATTTCATACGTACAATATTGTACCATCACCACCCACTTTTCCCACATCTCCAGTGACAGCAGGGTCTCTATAAATTAATTTCTGTCATTTAGTACTAACATAACACACATAAACCTGCTGTTCTTCTGAAGTGATGATGAAGATCCATCTGCTCCATTAGACCCAAGCTAACAACTTGGTCTATTTATAAAGCAGTGTATCTGACATTCAGCACACATTTTCTGGAGCAGATTCTTCCAGGTCCATGTGTTTTCAATAGCAGTGATTGATTCTCTACCGGAGAATGTCTGATTTACTGCTTTTTCAAAGAACCTTTAGACTTTTCATGCAAATAACGTAAGTTCTACTGGAGCTCCTTGTTCTTCTAGCAGGAAATTGTTTCTGAAGTCTATTAATGGGTCCTTTCCCAAAAACAAGAAATTGGCAGCCATGACATAGTTGTGACCTAAATAGAAAATGAACGTTACAAGTCCTCATTACTGTCACTTTATCTTTGAAGATCTCTCTCCTATCTTGAGCTAGAAGTCAGTGGCAGCAGTGCATTAGATCTCACACTGCAGAAATACACACACAAGCCACTTTATTAAGTACACCTATTAAACAGCTGGTTAACACAAATATCTAATCATCCAATCACATGTCTGCAAATTCATGCATTTAGGTATGTAGAAGGTATTTTAGGACGATCTTTTGAATTTCAAACCAAGCATCACAATTGGGATGAAATGTGATTTTAGTGATTTTGAACATGGCATGGTTCTTGGTGCCGGGTGGGCTGGTCTGAATATTTCAGAAACTGCCGGGATTTCGGGTGAGAAAATGCCTTGTTGGTGTCAGAGGTCAGAGAAGAAGGGCCTTGATTTATTAAACTCTCCAAAACTGGAGAACATACATTTTCATCTGTGAACCTGGGTTATCCAGCAAACCTGAAATGGATCTGTTCCAGGATTGAAAACATTTGCTAACAAATATCAAATGACCTTTTAGAAATCCATTTCAGGTTTGCTGGATCACCCAGCTTCACTGATGAAAGTGTATCCTCACCAGTCTTGGGGAGCTGTAATAAATCAGGGCCATTGAATCTTGAAGCAGATGGGCTACGGCAGCAGAAGACCACACTGTTACACTGTAACTCCTGACAGCTAAGAACAACCACCTGAGTCTATGGGATTTGCATAGGCTCATAAAAATTGAATGAAAGAAGACATAAAAGGTAAAACATTGTCTTGTCATATATGTAGCAACAATATGAAATGTTTCTAGCTCCTTGCTGAATCTTTGTCCCAAAGAACTATGGCAGTTCTGAAGGCAAAAGGGGGTTTAATACTTATAAGGTGTGGCTAATAAAGTGACCTAAAGTGAGAAGTGCACCTCTGATTCCAGAGTGGTTCCAAACAAAATGTAAATGTTTTAGATTGCTGCAATATAGCAAATCTTCACATTTGAGGTTAAGTTTACTACAATAAAAGAAAGAAAAAACTCTGAAACAAAACAATGACTCATGTTCGAATCAATTAATGTCATTCTATGAAAACTTGTGATTTTAAATATCAATTTAATCTTTAAAATTGATTTACGATAAGCCCACTTGCATTGACATGGACTATGTACAGTATTTTTAGACACATCAAGTTCAAATCATACCTTTCAATATCCTGTATGAAGCTTATTATTTCCCAACAAATGCAGAGAACAAATGCTATGGCACAGCAACATCTGATTCAGTTATTAGTCAAGGTGGCCTTAGAACGAAGGGATTAAGAAAAGACTGAATACCTTTATCTGTTTCTTCTCTTTTTTCCATATCACTCCTGCAGTTGTGGGACAGGAAGTTAATTCTTGCTTAGAAACAAGTGTTTATTATGCAAACCATGCTTCACATGTCTGTGCTATATTCCCACTCCCCATTTTAATACAAATCTGGTGAAGAAGAGAGATGTGTGACAAGATACCTGCATGTACATAGACTCAATGTGATTTTCCACCCTAGGGCAGCACTATAATCTATAATTAAAGAATAAGTGGAGATTCAAAGAACAAAGCTCTATATGTCCCACTTTGCCTTCTTCAGCAAATACATAAATGAAAACATAGATTATAGATACAGACTCCATGGATTCACACTGCAAAGGCTTGCTCGGAATTGAGTGACTTATACTGAGTTCTTCTCCCTTGACATAACTGTGCATGTATAAGTGCTAAGGAATATTGCATCTGTGTCTCCTTCCCTGGTTAATTTGAAGTAGTGTAAGGTAAAGCATGCACATGATTTTTGCTACAGCAATGCTCCATGACTGCCCCTTTGATTAAACATTAGTGATTGGTGGGAAACATGGGATGTAAACGTAGTAGTATGTAGTAGTTGTTTTCTAAAACTTTATGTTGTGTCTTAAGTATATATATAGCAGTTCAGATACAGCAGAATGCAACATGCTACAGCTACCAGAATGGTAAATATAGCAAAAAACAAAAAGTGAATTCTTTTCCCAAAGCTGTATTTCAAATCCTACCAAATGCAGGAGACTAAATCAAAAACCAATTACCCTTTGAAAAAAGGCGAACCTGTCATTCATTTTAGATATTTAACTTTAAGTGCTGCTTAAAAGCAAGAACAGCTATTTTGTTTGAAAAATCACCCACTTAAAACATTATTCACTAAGCCTACACCTATCTTCTGTGCAGTGCTGTCCAGTTGCAATGCCATTGCATTTCTTGTATGGTGAATAAAATTGTGATGTGCCATTTCTTTGATCAATAAAGTATTTTTTTTAAATATTTTCACCAGAAATATTATTACTAGATTAAGTGAAGAATCTAGACAGAGAGGTGCAAGCATACTACTCGGCTTGTGAAATATATAAGGGCATGCCCTTGGATCCTAAGAGGAGATTTTCTCTCTAAATTCTAAAGTAGATGTTATAAAACGTTCACAGGCGATTAACTAGCCAGCATCTACGTAAATGTATTCGATCCATCACAACTACAATTTGGGAGACCAACTCTGATCCATCCTGGCCCTGGTACCAGATCACAATTTAGCAAGCCACATTAAACATCAACATATTAAAACAGTTTAATGGTAACCTGCCATAACACCTAATATATACAATCAGGTAAAACTAGATTAGTGGTGGAGAAGGTATGGGCAAAAGGCAAACAATGGAGAAGGCTAAGTATAGTGTTGTTCATCTGTCTGGGAGGCTTCTTGTTTAGTAGTTATAGAACCAGGTAGATAAATGTAATCATTAGTAAACTTGAACTTGTCAAACCTGTCAAAGACCATCCACATATTTCTATTCCTTATGGATCTAAATAAATCAGTTTTCAGAATTTTACACTTTAATCCTCTAACTGCCAATAATGTGTGCCACATGCCATGACAATCAAAAGGGTCAAAACATGGAGACAACTGCAGCATTTATTCCCCAATCTGCTTTGTGCACTTCCCGTTTCAGGGCTGTCACAACTCAATGGCACTGGATCAAAAAACAAAAAAGATAAAACATAAACTGTATTTGATTTTCTTGACTGTGTGCAGATAAATAATATAAATGAACATATGCATATGTAAACAACAATTGTGTATCATATGTTTGATATCCCCATTATTAAAGACACACTACATGCTGATTTGTGAATATTTTTTAAAGCTCTGCATATGGATATAATTGCTATCAGTTTGTTACCACCGTTATGCTTTACATATTTGGTATCTGTTTACTCACACAATCTTACCATATTTCACAAATAAAACATGAAATTGATTTTTGCAGCATCACAAATTACAAATAAATGGTATAGCTACTGTAGTTGGAACTACCAAACTTTTATTCCACATAGTTTCTGCTTTCAGAAAATATATACCTTTAAATGTTTCAATGCTTGCTGTAATGCTTACAATATTATTTTTTTTTTGTCACGCGCAACATACTTGGCCAGTCCTAAGTAAAAAATATTTAATTTCTTACCTCTTGCTAGCTTCTGTTTTCTGCTCTTTTATGTCACATTTCTGTTCTACCTTTTCAAGCTATTATCACAAAAAATAAGCCATTGAAGAAGTGACTGCATTTTAGGTACACAAAAAGACAAAGGGAAATTTGTGGATACAATTTACTCTCTTTTTAGCAATTCAATCAATTAGCAGATATTGTGAGAAAAATGTACTGTAATTAAATTATTTTTTACAGAGCTAGCAGTTCATGAACAGGAAAAGAATTTGCACTAGGAAACCTGTGTTTGTTTTTATGTTATTATGTTATTTATTTTTCTTTTGTTTCGCCATTAAGATACAGTAATTGCTTCTGTGGATGCTTTTAATATGTAATGTGTATTCCCAGTATGTAATAGAGTGTAACCATTATTGGTGTGCCTGTACATTCTATCAAAGGACGTTTAAAGCAGATCTATCACCACAATTTTTACTTTATTTAAAAGGGTAGATAACCCTTTATTTAAAAAAAAAAAAACCTAAGCTTCTCCCCTTCTTTTTTTACCGCCGTGGCAGTAAAGAGTGGATGGGTTGCTCGGTTTATGCATGCCCAGGTGAGGCATGAGCAGAGGGGGCCTTTCAGGCATTAAAAAGCTGCCTGTTTCATGCATGCGCGGTGAGATACCCATGCTTTTTTTTACATTTACAACAGGCTATGTCAATATTGCGTTTGCGCAGTGTGAGATCAGGTGATGTAGCCAGAAGAAGGAAGAGGACACAAGAAGATGTGGAGTCCAGCGGTTCATTTGTGCCCGGACGAAGAAGGTTCCAGGACAGCACAGGACCGAATGGAAGACAACGCTGGAGGGATCAGCTCTCCGAAGCTGGAGAGAATACACTTTCATCAGTGAAGCTGGGTGACACAGCAAGCCTGAAATGGATCTGGTCCAGGATTCAAACCATTTGTTAACAAATAGCAAATTACTTTTAAGAAATCCATTCCAGATTTGCTGGATCACCTAGCTTCACTAATGAAAGTGTATCCTCCCTAGTGTTGGAAACCCATAGGGTCTGCATTATTAAAGTTTTCCAGGACTAGAAAAGATAGACTATCATGGGAGAACCTGTGTGATCCAGCAAACCTGTTTTGGATTTCTTAACAATCATTTGCCTTTAAATGAAAAATGCTTTTAATCCTGAACCAGATCTATTCCAGGAATATTGGATCACCCAGGTCCATCCATGACAGCCTATCCTCTACTCACTTTATTAATCAGGTCTATATATTATTATGTAGAGAACTTTGGTCTCAGTTTAATATTCTGCTCTATTGTCTTCAGTCCAGTAAATCCACTGTCTCAGAACTAAGAGTTTGCAATGTAGACGGACAATCTCATAGCACAGGAAACTATAATCTACATATTATGGTCTTGTGGCTAAATTTCCATTTTTTTAATAATCACTGTGAAAAAACAGTGGCTTTCTGCATCTTTGCATTACTTTTTTGTTATATTACATCTTACATCTGTATTACATTTCCAGCTCTGCTCACCCAGGAACATCCTGCTTTTAAAATAAATTATTTTAAAAGATAGATTATTATTAGCACCAACATAATATGCAGCACTGTACAATAAATGTGTCTTTTTTTATGTTAGACTCCAGTATGGGGCCTGGTAGCCAAGAATCCCACCCTTACTCTCCTCGGAAAAGCTCCAGAGCACCATACAGACTGAGTCTAAATTCTCATACCTTTTTTCATACATAAAAATCAAATCTTTTCAATATTTACCTTAAACAATTGTTATATGCAATCATTACCATTACTTTCAGGAATAACAACCGTTAGGCCCAGTTTTCCATTCATATCTATATATCCATTATCCTATAGTCATAAGTACCAGCCTTGCCTCACTATCTTTCCCCTTGTTTTTTATTGTTACATTGTTTGTATCCTATCTTGCTTATAGCCTAGGTGTTGCTGTAAACTGCATGGGTTATGCACTTGTTGTTATCTATAGGTTGATACTTTTTTTGCAGTACATATTTGTATTTGCATTAGGCATAGTTCGGTTTGATTGCTGTTAAGCTTGGCTTCTGTATTATTGCAGGGTTGTTTATCATTCGCGGTATATACAGTTTTCACAGTAAACCTGCTGGCACCTGTTTCCCAGCATACTTTAAAATCTACTCACATTTTCTGAACAGGATTTCTGAGCAGGAATTATTTGCTATGTATGTGCAAAGACATTTCCAAAAACACAAATCTTTATGCAAATGACAAAGGGACATACATTGCACCCGAGATATTGGGCTGTATTTGGCCGTAGTAATAATAAGCAGCAATAAAATTTGCATTTCATCCTTGTTGGCTTTGTTTTTTTTATACTTTTCTAGTAGAAGGTTAGTGGATTTTCTAAGCAGTTAGACTCACAATAATTTTATATAACTGCAGAAATATAGCTAAGGTTGGTTATATACTAGCTACCTTTTAATATCTATGGCCAATTAAAGGCTGTTGTGTTAGTAAGTATACTTCTTTATATGAACAATAAAAATGTCATCATGTGGTATATGCTTTAGGGAATTATGGTAATTATTATTATTCTATTAATATTCTATTTATAAAGTCTTTTGGAAAGAAAATCTGGCAACATTAACTTCAGACAGGTGATTATGTAAACTGGTGTTTCCGACTTGATTCTAAAATACTACAGCTTGCTTTGTTGGTATTCTGATCATCTGTCTTTAATAGTGTTGATGTTCGAATTCGGGTTGTCCCTATATTCAACCCAAATATGGCTGTTCGAATTCGGGTAGACCCGAACCGAATTTTGCTGCATTTGACAGCAAAAATTCGGGAGGAAAAAAAAAATCAGCTCCGCTGATTGCTCTGCTCCCTGAGTTGCTGAGGAAAGGGAAATCCTGATGATGCCTTTGCTGTCATCAGGCTTTCTATTTCCTCAGGAAGCAGAGCAATCAGCGGAGCTTTACTATGCTGACAGCTCTGCTCCCCTGATCCTGGAGGCAATACGAGGGCAATAGAGGTTGAATGGAGATACTATCTCCATTCATACCTCTACTGCTCTGTGATTGGCTGAGGAAAGGGAACCCTGATGATGCTTGAGCTGTCATCAGGATTTCCTATTTCTCAGCCAATCACAGAGCACTAGGGATGAATGGGCACAAGTCTCCCCATTCATCTCTAGTGCTGAATGACTGAGAGATATAAAACCTCAGCCAGAGCACTAGGGGTGAATGGAAGTTAAATTACACAAACACACACATTAATAAAATCATTTTAAATTAAAGCCTTGTCCTATTTTTTACTTATATTTTAACCCTTTCAGGGAATGAGTAAGAGGATTTATGTACCCCTGTACTCATTCCCCAAGGTGGGGCGGTGGAGATCTGGGAGTCTCCTTATTAAAGGGGGCTTCCAGATTCCAAAGTCCTGCTAAAAATGTTTATAAAAGCCCCCATTGTTTTCAATGAAAGCTTTCATAAAAGCTTAAAAACGCTTGAAAAAGCCTCCATTGAGTTCAATGGAAGCGTTTTCCTGCGTTTATCCAGCGCTTTAATTTTTTAAATGTTGCAAGCAACGTTTAAGATAACGCTCAAAAATGTGCCTGAAGAAAACGTCCTGGTGTAGATTAGCCCATGGGAATGCAGTCCGTGTAGACTAAAGCTGCATACACACGTCCAATAATTATCGATAGAAACGACTGATGAACAACCGATTGGCCAAAAAAAAGGGACCAAGGACACCGACGAACGAGGATTGTCGTTGGAAATGAACGACCGCCACGGTGGATCTGATTGGCCGACGATCTTTCACTATTTATCGTGTACGGTCGTTCAGTGATCGTGCATGTTTCTGCGGTACACTTTCTCCGTTACATGTCCCTCCCTGCATCGTTCAAACAATTGTATCTAGTGTGTGGACACGGTGGATTATATATGAATGATCATATTGTTACAGCATGTACAGAATTGTGCACAATATGATTGTTCAAGTATAATCGTGCATAACCGTTGATCGGTCGTGATCGTTCATTTTCTAACAATAATTATTGGAAGTGTGTACCTAGCTTTAGCCTAAAATTGATTTGACAGGTGCACTTTAATCTTCATGTGAAGTACAGGGCTATGTAATAGTGTTATGTATCTTTTTATAATGTATCTTTTTATGTATCCTTTTACAATGTATCGTTTTACAATGTATCTTTTTATGTATCCTTTTATAATGTATCCTTTTATTATGTATCTTTTTATGTATCCTTTTATAATGTATCTTTTTACATCTGTTTGGAGGCTGTAGAAGCTCTACACAGTGCTAAAACAAACCCAAATTTTTCTCCCACTGACTTTAATGGTGTTCGAATTCGATGTTCGACCACCCAAATTTTTTTGCTATATTCGGCCGAATAGCTGCCGAATCGAATAGTGAGCTATTCGACCAACACTAGTCTTTAAAACCATCTGAATCATCCACAATGAGTATGTGAGTCAATGCATTATCTGCATGCTTGTTTCAGGTTTGTAACTGAAAGTACTGACTTCAAAAGATCAGCTTTACATTCAGATAATGATGTTATATACTATATATATACTAAATATAAAACAATCTTTATTACTTGTATTTACCTGAGAATAGAGAAAATGGGACTCAAGTATAAACATAGGGCACAATATACAGCCAACACTGCTAACAAAATTCAAAACAGTGATGGGTCACTTGCTGTTAAATTACACGGGGGAACACATTTTTTTGTTGAGTTAGATCCTACACTAGTTTTTTTACTAACTTTTGGGTGGTGAATCCAGAAATTACCCCAGGTTTTTGCTATCACATCCAGTTTTTAAGATACAGGGTACCCTCCATTTTTGTCAAAAAACATACAATATTTACATACAATAAAAAATAATGAAATAATAACTTGAATGAATGAACTGTTTATTAAAAATTTATTTTGCTCATACAAAGGATTTATTGTTACTCTATGACATTTTTTTTGCAGTAAAACATTTGAAAATAAATTGAGTAAGCGGTTAAGGTAAAAATTTACACTTATAACTTTTCCTGCAGTGTTCAGTGTTAGGACAATCCCACCAGATGCTCCAACAATAGTCAGCCATCATATGTACATCCCTTCTACCCTGATACCGTCCTTTCATGACCTTCAAATCTTGGTGGAACTGTTCACCTTGCTCATCACTGACTGCACCAAGGTTTTCCGAGAAGTTAGAAAGATGGCTATGCAGAAAATGCACCTTGATGCTCATATTGCAACCAAGCATTTTGTAGCTCTCCGAGAGTTTCTGGACAATTTCTGTGTAATTATTTGCTTGTGTGTTTCCAAGAAAGTCATTGGCAATGGCTTTGAATGATAACCAAGCATTCTTTTCGACTTCTTGCATTGTCCTGATGAAATGTTCATCTTTGATGAGCTGCCAAATCTGTTTACCACCAAACACACCAGCCTTTATTTTTTCAAATAACGGCTGGGAAATAATAAAGGCTAGGAAATTTTAAAATGAGGTACGTGAAACAGTCTCCTTCATTTGGCAAAGCTTTAACAAACTGCTTCATCAGACTCAGTTTGATATGCAGAGGCAGGAATATAATATTATTTCTATCAACAAGTGGCTCATGTAGAATGTTTGGATCACCTGGTTTTAGGGCAGATCTTGGAGGCCAATTCTATTCCTTCCAATGCCTCCCACAAGCTCTGCTGTCCCACATGCACAGATAACAGGGATACTTGGTGTATCTGCGTTGCTGACCAAGAAGGAAGCATACCATTTTAAGCTCAACACAGATGACCCAATTGTATTGGTGATATTGCAACAACTCAATGGCTCTCTTTATGTCTGCATATTCTTCACAAAGAGAAACCGAATGGCCAATTGGGACTGACCTAAATATATTGCCATTGCGAAGGAGGACACACTTTAACCTCCGCTTTGAGCTATCAATGAATAGTCGCCATTCAGTTTAAATATAGATTAGAATTCACAATTCCTCCATTAAACCAGGTATGTTATGGCAATACACACAGCCACTGTCAGTTCTGAAGTACTGCAGAAATGCAATTTCTCTGGTTCGATACCTTTGTTCCTTTTTCAAGTAAGTTTTTCTCACGCAGTCTTCATGCTAGGGGTACTAAAGCCTTCTTTGATAGTCCCAAATCACGAGCCAAATCACTCACTTCATGCTGATCAAATCCCTTACTAACAGAGTCCTCTTCAATTTCAAACTCTTCATCATTGTTATTACCTAGTTCATCACCACAATTATGTTCTTCAAGAGAGGGTAGTGTAACGAAAACTGGCACTAGGATTTCATCTGAATGAGCCACTGGGCGTATAGCCGATGGTAGACTAGAACAGTGTTTTTCAACTTTTTTGAGCCACGGCACATTTTTTTACATTGAAAAAATCCTGTGGCACACCACAAATCAAAAATGTTACAAAATGACACTCTGTAGCTAATTCTTTTGTCTCTAAGAGTAAACAAGAAAACAATGTGACCTACTGCCACCCACTGACATGGAAGAGTATTACATTACTCTGCCAGTCACTACAGCACAGACACTCGACAATGGTAATTGGATAATTTCCCACGGTACACCTAAAGATCCCTCATGGCACACTAGTGTGCCGTGGCACAGTGGTTGAAAATCACTGAACTAGAATACTCTATGTTACATTTATTTTTCTTGTTATATCCTGAAGTTTTCACTATACAAAAGTAACAGTCACTGAAATAATCTCTATGCTCTCACCAAACCATAGGTATACCAAATGGCATCTTATCATGTGTTCCCTTTGTCCACATCCATAAACCCTCAACACCTATTTGTTTGCACACCTTATGAGGGGCCCAAGATTTATCTTGATCACCACGTTTAACTTTGAAATATGCCAAATAGGCTTGCTCTGCAAATGTGCTGATGTTCGCCCTTTGACTGGGAATGGTGAAACTGCCACAGATGTAACAAAGTGAATCAGGGTTGTTTAGGCACTTACAACGAGAAACAGCAGAGCCAGACACGATCTGATAGAAAGGAAATACTTGTGTAAGTAGAAAAATGTATTTTGCCTATTCACTACGTAGAGCAGCGCACAACCTCTGACCACACTGTCTTGGGTGTAAATGAAGAGTCTATAAAAATTCACGCTACAGTAATCACAGTTATATAAGCGGTAGAGAAAAAAACTGACATGATCAGCATACCTAATTTAATGTAAATTAGCCTAAAAGTTTAAGAAAAATAAAAATTGTTTAAATTGTTCCCCAGTGTTATGATTTGTGCATGTTTTTTTTTGGTCACCAGTAGATGTGTGTTCCAAATTGCACATCTCTAATGGCAAGGGATTGTTACACACTTTACATGAGTACACAGCACCATCTACTGGTGTGACCTAAGTATAAACTATGATTATCTTAAACATTGTGAGTGTAAACAAATTGAGCTATACTCATGGCAGTTTACATAATCTCTTAGCTGTAGGTCCACTTTTTTAGTGCACATTTTATGTCTTTTACTAGTATTTTATTGAGCACAATACTATTTGCAAACGCAATGTGTTTCTTATAGTGATTTCTTTTGTACCAATATCATTAACATTTATTATAAACATTAGTTTTTACAGGTTCAGTAGAAATAAGCAAATCCTGTAAAATTTAAATACCCTGGAATTCGTTGAATCCTGCTAAATATTTGGTGATTATGAGCTTTAGACAAACTGCACCGAAGCCTACGGACCACTATTCTTGATAGTTGTTTCTGTGAATTTGTAAGGCTAACAGGCAAGCCAAACACAATCTTTTTATTTAAAAAGGAGGGGTCCTTTCATATGTTATTGAGAGTGAGACAACATTATACAAATCAGTTAAATTATAGGTTTTCGGGGATGCATTAAACTTGTACATGGTGTTATAGAACAGCATGAATTTTAGGGACAGCCACAATGACAGCATATTTTTGCAGCATAGATTTGGCTTTCAATTTAAGCATCAGTATTCATGTCCACCATTATTTGAATACAAAAAAACTGCTCTTTCATAAAGTTTCAGCAGAGATTTATTTTTTATGTGGTATCCGCCCTACATTGACTGAAATGGGCCAGGAACTAACTAAATATAGTTTGATAAAAATTGCCCCAGGATAAGGGTGCTTTTGTATCAGTTGGGGCAGGCCCAAATGTTGAGACACAAAGTGCAAGGAAGTGTTATCCTCAAAAAAAAAAAAAACAAGGAAATTCATCTCTCTGACACAGATATGTAACAATTATCCAGTGGCAGGATAATTTGGTAGTAGCAAGAACAGGTCTGTCCTTAACGTTTATTTTATCATTGCCCAACAGGTATCACTTAATCTAGCTGCTTACATAGATAGTATTGTGAACTTGGGGGTAGGATGGAAGGTTCAAGCCACAAAAGTAAACAACAGTTTGCTAACTGATCTCTCACTTTGTAGTTTGTCATATCTCTCTACAGCAGCTTAAGTACACTGACACTATGGCTTCTCTGAAGCCTTTATAGTGAGGGGGCTGAAAGATCCATTCTCCTCCTAGTCCGCTGGCCAAGGGTAAATAGTATATTATGGGTGTTGGAAAGAATTTAGAGCCCGAAGATTTGTATCTCAGCATCAAGAGGGAACTCTTTCAAAGATATCATTCTGTCTTCTGGCTGAACACCTACTTAGATAGGATATCTGCCAGGGAATTTATATTTTTAGTGGGTTAGCTGACTAATAGGGGTATATATATATATACAAACCAATTTGATTAAGAAGAGTGCAAAGTGTAAACTCCTGTGCAAATTACACAATATTCATACATTAGGTCAAGGGAATGTTTATAAATCATTAGGAGGTTGTGTGAATTGTGCTAATCAAAAACTCATGAGCTGAATGTGAATTTTGCTGAAGGAATGTATCAAAATCGAATGTACTTCCAGTTACAACTTAACATAGCAGAGAGTAATGGTAGCACAATGTGGAGATGGTCAAATGTGCCCAGGTTCAAATTTTAAGGGGTATGGCAAGTTCTTAAAAGCTGCATAAATGTACTTTGAAGTTTAGGAACACAATGTTTGAGTGGAACACTATTGAAAAAAAAATTATGGGAGACTTAGGGGAAGTCTTGGGAAGTCTATGGGAAGTCTTCAACCTAAAGAATAAAACATTATTAGGCTATTTTCTATCATGAGTGATTTTTTTTTTAGCTTCAATTCTTTTTTTAGATTTAAAGCAAAACTTTAAAGCGGACCTAAACTCAATTTTTTACATAAAAGGCTAGACAACTTATATATGAAGTAAAAATGTAATTGATTTTTTGAAGTGTAAAAGGTGTAGCACCAATTCTCTAAGTCTTGATTGATGCAGGGATCAAGCCTGAATGAGAGCGCTGAGCCTCCTGGGATACATACATCACACATCCCGGAGGCTCTGGACTGAATTTTTTTCACTAACGGGTAAGAGATGCTGATCCCACGCATATGCAGTGAGATTGGCTCTCTTTTTTCCCCCCTTTACAGCAGGCCTGCACAGTGCGAGATTGGGTGACATAGCAAGAGGACAGGTAGAGAAGAGTGAAGATGGCTGCTCCCAGTGCTTCTTTCTCACTGGGACAAAGAAGATTTCCAGGACAGCGTGGGACCGCATCGAGGAAGGGTCGAGCGCCATCAAGGCATCTGAGGGATTAAAGGTAAGTATAATTTTTTTTCTCACTTTAGTTCCACTTTAAGGAACGACTACGCAGAATGTTTTCCTAAAGAACATTGAATAAACCCTTAACAAATGAAACCCGGGATTGTTTATTCATCATTAGTAAAATCCAGAGACCATTATCCAAAAACATTCAACATGGAAAACAATACACCAACCTCTATAGTAGTTAATACTTTTGACATATACTTGATTTGACATTTTGGAATATTACGTTCACCTGTAAAAGAATGTTACATTTGACAGTGACTGACAAGTTAAATATTGAAAAATAAAATTTTCGCACAGAGAAAATATATTCATAAGGATGCCAATATTTGCACAGCAAACTAGTCCTAAATATACCCCATGCAGCTAAACTGTGAAATAATGTGCATTAGGCATTGAGTGTCAATGCAAAATACTAAAGAAAATCCTGGATATATAGTAAGCTGATATGGTTCCCCTCATAGATAACCACACCATAAACATTAGGGATTAATAAAATTTAATTTTAAGAAACATGTAATGGGATGAACATATAGGTTGCCAAAGCTGATCTTCATTTCTGAAAACGCTAGTTGACTACTATTCATACTGACCTTCTGATATCAATACTTTAATTAAATGGTTTAGAACAAGGATATAGATAAGGAATTTTGACTTTTTTCACAGGTTTCTGGTCTGCATATCTGTACCGTAAATTCGAGAAGTTTGTAGGTTAGTACAAAAGCCAGTCAACCAGCATGTGCAGAAGGGAATCAGCAGTGGCTGTCCACAACATGTATTTCTCTGATAACAAACTTTACTTTAAGATGGCCATATCTAGTCTGCTAAGGACAATTTATGTAACAGACCGAGCAATCTGGCCAGTCAAGTGGGGGTTAACCACATATTACACCCAGGAGGCTGAAATGTCTGCTATTGTATATAATTATTTGTTAAAATCTTGTAACATTTCCTCAACCAGTTACTGAATGTGTCCCTTTTCCCACACAAAACTGAAAAAGGCTTTCACCATATGTATATACTAACTGACAGCATTTTAAAGATTACAGCAGTCCCTGACAGCATGCACATTGTCCAAGAACTCACAGATCTTTCACCACCCAGCCTTCTCTGTAAGAAATCTGTCCCAATATATACACCGCCTAATAAAAAGTATGCAACTGCTGGTATATTTTTTACATTCATAATGCACGTTTTGATCTTTTTGTATCTATTTGAGTCTTAACTTTTGTAAAATCCAGTGAGTTTGGTATAGTTTCATTTACTGGCTAGTAATTCTTGAAATTAACAAAGATTTACGTACAAAAAGAAAATAAAGTAATGGAAGAAAGCTACCCATTTTTTTTTCTATTCAGAATGAAAGACTGAGTTTCTAAAAAGATGTGCCTTTCTGTGAAACCTGCAGGAACAGTCTCACACTGCCCTTGACATCTGCATTGATAATGAAATCACATTATAAGCTTCTTTCTAACATTCCTTTGAACACACATCAAGTGGTACAGAAGCAGTCAGACTTAGCTCAACCACATGCAATGAGAGTTGCCATGACACCTATAAAGTGATTGGTCCCCCTATAAAATGACATCAACAGCTGACTTCCCATGGTCCCTGTGCTAATTGGTCAATTACCTTGAATGTAGCAGCACCTTGTTGAGACCAGCTGCCGTAATAGGAGGCATTAACAGAAACACTGTATTGTTAGCATGCCTGGCAGGCTTGATATTCTCATTTGCTTGCTTGGTCCTCCCGCTCCTTTTTTTTCCTTGCCTAATCAGCCCTGTGTTGCAAATGTAATCAAGTCAAAATACTTAGACATTTCAATTCTCGGTTTCTGGTTGCTTTTGTTGAAGGGTCAAAAGAAGTCACCAAAGCTTTATATAAAGATTTTCTTTAATCAGGATGATAAGCTATGTATGTATGCACAGGGATCTTAATTTTTTTATGCAAGAACATTTATTAAAGATCAATGCAAGATTTATTATACAAGAATATTTAATATAGATCACTGGGGGATTTGGCTGACCTTGCACCTCAAAGTCATGTTCTGCATAATGTTGAGTTTAATGGGACAGGTCTAGGATTCTTTACTGCTACTACTTCTTAAGTCATTGAGAAAGTCTAGGAATATTGTTGTTATGTTTTAATAATTGGTTCATAATTGGTCCTATTTGTTATTCATTCCACCTTTAAAGAATTTCCTAACATAAGCTAAATAACAAATGCCCTGTTTATCATATGTTATCTCCCGAACCACTGAAATACTCTTTCGATTTTCTAAACCCTTATTTAATATATTTAATTTACATACACCCCACATTTACACATTATCTAAATGTATTCTGTAAATGTAGCTAATAGTGTTCCCACTAGCTCAGCTTATCTTATAAAAATTCATTAGCAGATGTTCTCCATAACATTCCTGTAATCACCCAGTAAAGGAACATTAAAATAGGACATGTGATATTAAACTAAGTTAGGGAATTTGATCAATTTGAACTATACATAAGTTTCAACCTGTCAATGTCATATCCACAATGTTCTTTTTTGTTGGTCATGATTTGATGAGGCAGATATGTGAACCAATTGTGCTCTCTATTTCTGACCATAGTAAATTGGTCTTGAACACTAAACAATTGCATTAATGTCAAAGAGTGGATATGTGGCATCTGTTTGTTCTTGTTTGCCAAGAATAGCTAGGTCTCTCATTTTAAAAGGCCAGGCTCCAAATTATATTATGTTGTGATGTGGTCATTAGTTATTGGGATAATATACATAAAACACTCTATTTAAGCTTCATAAAAATCTACGTGCAAAGATTATTCATTGTTTTAAGTAATAGATGACTATTGATTTTCACCTGAATCAGACAATGGTTTGTAGTATTATGAAAAAGATTTTCCTTATTTATTGAATTTGCTACAATCTGACAAATGTAATTTTGAATTTATTTAGGGAACTGTAACTACATCATGTAGAAAACATGTAAACAATGTAAATCCGTAAAACCAATAAACAGATAGCGGATCTAAAAATAATTATGGATTAAAACGTATCCTGAATAAATTATGGAAATACTTAGAAAGAATTGCAGAGATGATGCAGACAATTTATCATTCATCTCTGCATCCAATGGAGTTGCCATCCTCACCGCTGGCTCCATGGTGAACTTTTGTGAAGATCATGACGATCCTCTTCATTCATGCGAGCACAGAAGGTACATTTTTTCTGGCAGCTGTCTCTAAACTACATGCCACATTCGCCATAAGGTTTAGACCTTAAACTAAAAACCACCAGGAGCCAGGGAGCTAGCACAGTGGTGCAGGCAAGCACCCAGGAGCCATGTGGTAATGGTTTGGGGTAACAAAGGAAAAATTTGATGGCTTGGTTGGGAACAGAACCAAAATGATTTCGGGTGGAGTCAAGACTTTGTCTGCCATTCTCCAAGTTGCAAACTAAAATTTGAAGCACATTCCAATGGGCTCTGTGTAGCAAATAGAACCCAGGTATATTTGCTCATCACTACTCATCATAAGATAGCCCAAACCAGGAATGACCTAAATTATATAAATCAATATGCAGTTTAGAAAAGTTGAGGACTGCTTTATACAAATATAATTATTAAAAAATTTTTACTTCTCTTGTAAAGTTACTTTTAATATTACACCATGAAAGAAAAAGCATGTCCTCTACACGAACATAGCTCTGAGATAAGGAGATCCCTATGTATACCATTTTCCCAGGTCATTTTAGTTTACCACTGAGAATACAATTTGTAGCCTGAAGCATTACTGCAAATAATGAGATCTGACTTAAGTAACCCTATCCCAAATGATGTATGATATATATTTATGATATATAAAGCAAAAAGCTACAGTGCATGCCAAAATATGTTTTATATTTCTCATTGAAGTATACCCAGAACATGAAAAAATTAGATAGGTTTAGGAACTCTGTGAAGTGTTTATTGCTGCATGTGTCTCCACAAGATGGAATCAATCTGCCTGTTTGTCTTGCTGACTAGTGTAAATGAGAAAGAAGGGGATGAGAAATTCAGTGTAATGCGCCTGGGCACACAAACCACGACCAACTCCAGATATCCTTCAATCAGGCTTTATTCAATGTCATAAACAATCATAAATTAACAATCTGAGGTCAGGGCAGGCAGAGTTCAAGCGGAGTCAACTTCAGACCAGGTCACTATGGAGATGACAAAAGCAGAAACCAACACAAGGACGCACCCAAGCACACTGTGTTAACAGAGGCTATAGCGGACAATGGTGGACAGGACAGGCTCTCCTTAAATGGCCAGAGTGACCAATGACCTGGCGCCGTCTGATAGGAGACTAACTGAATCGGCCAATCGGCCGCAAGGAATTCAAACTAACTATGTCCCGCCCCGGGGCAAGGCAGCCGAGTGCCACGCCCTCGGGGGGGTACAAGAGGGACGCATAGTAGCACGGGCACCTCTTCCCACAGCACCCCTAGGACGTGCACTACTTTGCACATGCAAAGGAGTGCTGGGAGCAGGAGTTTCAGTAACCACATCCGAAGGGATGCAAGGGATGCTGCCTGGCCGAACAGTAGTTTGGCCAGGACGGATCCCTCCACCTGCAGAGAGAGACAAGCTGCGAGCAGAGCAGCAGCCTCGGCCATGCTGCCTGCTACAGCGGCATCTCCCTCTGTGGCTGGGATCCCCAGGGACACCGAGGGCTCGCAGGACGGGTAAGTTCCTTACATTCAGCATTTCTTTGGGGATAGCTCACTAGGATACTACTGTCTAAGTCAGTGTTTTTCAATGAGAGTTCTATAGAATACTAAGATTCCGCCAGAAATTCGTATGGGTTCCTTAAACATTGAGCAACTTGTGACTGATTTAACTGATACAAATGATCTTTTTGGTTTGCTGCCTTCCAAATGGCCAATGTAAGGTAAATTCATTCCACAGATATAGTAATTATAGCAGGGGTTCTTTGAAGACCTGTAAGTTAATTCTAGGGGTTCCTCCAAGTTAGGCAGGTTGAGAGACACTGGGTTAAGTAAAGGAAGGAGGGAATTCCTCTTATTTTATAGAGATTTCCTGTAAATTACTGTTTTGTCTTTTGGACTACAAAGAAAAATCTCCCCAACTAGATGCATACACCAACAAATAAAACCCCATTAAAACCCTAATATAATGTATCCTAAATAGACCAAAAATGTTTGGTTATCAATATAATTTAAAATAAGCATTATCAATTTTTTTAGACGAAGGGCTGGTTCACTGTCCTGCACACTGTTGAGGGCCCAGGCTGCAGCCAGTGGTTGGCAGGAGTAAAAAAAACGCCCCGGGATTATCAGGAATAAAAATGACTGAGTAATGATGAAAGTAAAGAGGCTTCAAATATCTGTAACTTGCCTATGGTAAAAAAAAAAAAGCAATTCAAAACAATAAATTAGTAATGATTTTTTTTCCAATAATAACGTGAAGGGACTTCAATGATTTCAGTAAAATGTGTGTTTAAAGCATATCAAAACTCCGATTTTTTACTTTACATAAAGGGTAGACAACATTTTTTTGTTTGTGTTTTATGTTAAGTGCAACCCCGCCCCGCTAATAAAAAATGAATGAGAGTGCCTCCCAGGTTACCTACGTCACGCAGAGCCCAGGAGGTTCCTGGCTCCTCCTTCTGCTCATGCCCTTTCTTTAATAGGGAAAAAAATTGCCGATCCCAAACATGCGCAGTGAGATCGGGAAGTTTTTTCCCAATCTACCTCACCCGATCTCGTGCCAGTGGAGGAAGAACACGCAAGAAGAGAGGAGAAGATGTTGGCCTCTGGCACTCCCTCTGTCCTGGGCTGAAGATGGATACCGGGACAATGCTGGATCCAATGGAAGAAGCCTCCTGACAGATAGACTGATCTGCGGGATGAAAGGTAAGTGGGATTTTTTGTTTTGGGTTTACTTCCTCTTTAAATGGTATTGTGTTTTTTTCCCAGAGCAAACTATTAGTTTAATAATGATGTGTATAAAAATCTATAGAGTCAGTTATTTTCTTTCTGTAATTTTGGGAAAGTAAAGTTACCTTTTCTTTATCCAATCTAAAGCTAAAAACAAGGCAAAATTTCAAAGCATTTGGATTAATGTCATCTGTATTATGTTTGGAAGTAAATTTTCAATTTCCTGACCTCTCCATGTTAGCATAGGATGGGTTAATCACTTTTCACTCCCACTCTCAGGACCTAAATAGATAAATTCAATTGTGTCCTAAAATTGTAAACTTCTACTGAGAATTCCAAATCTTGTCAAATTGAAAATTGTCAGCTTTTTCCTTCTCTACTACCTATTCATTTAGTTTTCTGTTTTTTGTTTGGTAAACTGTTCATATACATAACAGCTTTACACATGATGCATGGAAGATTCTCTATTAGTTGTCAGGGTAATAATTATACTGTACATAATTGGTTTGCTTACGAAGGGGATAGAGTATGAATAAAAGGCCATCATCATTTACATGTTACGGTAAAACATATGCATTTTAAACCAAAACAGATTAAAAAGAAACGGCTTGTATTCAAATTTCAATTTCTCTATATGTAATTCCTAATTACATTTAGGAATGTAATGTAATTTCTAATGAAAGAAACTATTTTTAAATGATAAATGGTCTTGTAAGCTTTTAAGAGTCATCTTTACTATTATAAAGTGTTGGACTCTCATTCATCAATTGAATTTATAATACCTGTTTATATTATAAACTTTACCAAAACACTACTTATATCTCTCTATCTTATATTTTTATTTTCACTCAACACATAAACACCTCCAGTAATTAACCAACACATACCTGTGTGAACAGTAAGAAGTGTATAAGAAGCATTTTTTCCATGTCAAAAAAAAAAACATTGATATATAGGATAGTGTTCATGTACTTTAAACTGCCAAGTTATATGAGCCAGTAACAGAGTAAAAAGTTAAATATGAGATAACTGTGACATAGAAGGTCATTAGAAGACGCTGGAGGATTCTTTTTAACTGCAAAAGCAGAAGGCAGCTGGCCAAACACTAAGCTTTAAACAGTCCAAGGTGAGATTAGGAAATTACAGAGTATTTTCAATTTGTGAAAATTACTTTTAAGCCTTACACTTCTCGCTTCTTCATTTAATTGAATATTTTTATTAGTAAAATGGTCGTCCTCTGTTGGGGTTCTATGCTAAAAGAGCACCTTCGAGAACCATCAGATGCAAAAGGCACCGAGAGACTAAACTATTTCCAGCATTTAAGTCCAAATTGCTACTTGCAAATACATTTTTTTCCTAAAGGTGGAGGTCATAAGAAGTGAGGTGTTTCTCAATTTTCTCAAGGGGGTGGATACTATGCTTTGCGGAACCAAGTTAGGAAGTTAGTATATAAACAAGTAAAGAATAGTAAAAAAGATCACGTTTTCAGTAATAAATGATACTAAATAAATATGGCTATCATATCAATTCTACTCTGCAAAAAGATCTACTTTGTCAACATTACATAGCTGTCTTGCCCAGTAACTTTGCGTAGGCTTTGATAATGTGATCAGTGTGGTGCAGAAAGCATATTCATAGTTAAACTAAAAACAAAAAAATGACATTTACCTTTAATCCCGCAGACCTGTCAATGGCTCTGGTCCTTTTTGCGGTCCGGTCCACCGTTGTCCTGGAATTTCCCTTTGTCCCACCGCAGAGGAAGCACTAGGTGCCACCATCTTCTGCCTTCCGGTGTTCCTGCTCCATCACCCAATTTTGCACTGCGCAGATGCAAGATTGGGTGACATAGACACTGTGAAGGGAAAAAAAAAAGGGAGCTAATCTCACTGTGCATGCTTGAGATCGGCATCTCATTACATTTAAGATAAGATAAACATTACATTAAAGAAATTCTTTCTGCGCATGCTTGAAATTAGGGCATGCACAGAAGGAGCAGCCAGAGCCTCCCGGGATGCATGACGTAGGTATCCCGAGAGGCTCTACGCTCTCAAGTCGATCAAGACTTAAAGGGGCAGTACTGCACCATTTTGTTTAAAAGAAAGGGCATTGGATTTAAAATAAAACAGCATTTTGCTATATATAGCTTCTATGTAATGTAAAAAGATTGAGTTTAGGTATGCTTTAAACGGCAACTTTTCAGCAAGTCAGACATTGACTGACTGCAGCCAAGAATTGCATCTCGGTCTAGGAAGTAGATGAATATATCAAAATTTCTCAAAAACAAAAAAATCTTCCACCTTCTAAAGGGAAAAAGCAGATGAGATATTTACAGTATATATATAGTGGGTTTTCCTATACTTTAAGTAACAAGTTGATAATGTAGCATGATTTTGCCTAATCCCCAGAAGTTCCCACTTATAGTAAGGCAAACAGGATGCTTATCAGAAAAATGATAATTATTATACGCAATTTTCACTTTGCTACGTTTATAAAAAAGTCAGTCAGGTAAAAAGAAGATACAACTTCTTCATAGTTGGCACTTGCCACTTACCTTTCTTAAGCACTACTTTGTTATTGCCCAGAAAGCAGTCACCACTTTGAAAGTGGAGAACACCATAGGCTGCAATGGATGAGAACCTCAAGGGATCTGCTTGGTCTATTTTCATGATTTCCATTTCAACGGCAATTATGACTGCAATGTAAGTCCATGGCCACTGATTACACTTTTAAATGCAGCAATTACTTACTCCATTGATGTGTATGAAGCTTCTAATCACCAAGTTAGGATAATTATAATACAGCAATTATTTACTGATCAGTACTGTAAAAAAGTGATCACCCCTTTGTAAAACTGGCAGTGTTAAATTGCCAATTATAGATAAAAGGGGTGAACAAATGAATGGTGATCTGTTATGTAATGGCTATTTCTTTCTATAGTCAAATCATTTTTTTTCAAACTGGGCATTTTTTCCCACACTGCAAAGGTAAAATGCTTGTTATCATCAAGAGTACCATTAAAAAGGACTTTTCCTTACCTTACCTTTTCCCTTTCATACCTTTTTACTTATTTTTTACCTTCTACACTCTATTGCAGGCACTCCATTGCATGCAGGACCAGCAGTTCTGCATTGTTAGTGAGGATACTGAGGTCCCATCCACCACTGGAGTGCTGGAAAATAGGAAAACACTTGCTGTCAGGAAATTGAGGGAAATTGAAAGTAAAAGTACATTTTACCTGTCCCCTAAAAAAATACAAACATATAACCCTTGCACTGTGGGGGCAAGCTTAACCCCCCTAGAGTTCTAATTCTGTCAGTTTTTTTTATGCAAAAAGTGGTCCAATTTTTTTTGCATAGAAATTTTTATTTATTATATTATAATCATAAATTATAATATAATACATAATTATAAATCATAATTATAAAAAAAATGAAATAATAGACCACAACAATGTAATTTATCAAAAAAGAAATATTTTATCAAAAATTTCTCACTTAAATTTTCCAAACAAGGGTGCAATATTATGAATAAATATTAATAAAAGGTAAATGCCGATTTTCACAGATCTTTCCGGGTGATGTGGTGGGGGGTATCCCCGCCCCCCCCGCTCACTCCACTAAAACCACCAACGAAGCTGCTCGCATCACCCGGAGGCTGCGAGCGTGACATTCTCCGGGTGATGCGAGCAGCTATAGTAAATTCCAGGGGTGATGCCAGCGGGAAAACGCCGCTGGCATCACCCCCCGAATTTACTATTGGTGATCACATCCGCATTTAGATGTGATGCACCATGCAGAAATCCTGCATGGTGCACTGCATCTAACTGCGGATGCGAGCAGTGGCGTGGCAGGGACCCGGGCGGCATTTAAAAGGAGATTACTCGGTAATCTTTTTTCTGCTTTTACATTTTCCACCCGGCCAAGCCCCCGACAGACAGGTGCCCCGGCATCACAGCGGGATCGTCCGATCACCCCGCGGGGCAGAGGTAAGGGGGGCTCCAAAAGTTACCCAGAGTGTGACTCGGGGTTACTGCTTTTTGAATGTTTTTTCCACCCCAAGTCACACTCAGAATTACCGCTAGGGGGTTAACTGCATAGGTGTTTTTACACTTCCTAGGAGTTCAGCTTTAACTCTTCAGCTTTAGGTAGTGATGTGAAGGAATAATAGGTGCTTCATGAATTTTTTTCTACCATCAAACTATTTTAAAAAGGTTGTTTTACAACTAATATTATTTTGCAGACATAAACGTAACAATATGAATAATACTATGACCTTTACTAAATAAGTCCTTTTTTGGGTGAGAAGCCCTGCCAATACGTTTAAATGTATAATTTAGGAATAAACTATTTTAGAAACAGATCGTTTCTAGCACTTTTGTCAAAAAAGAAAACCCACACATATATACCAGAGAAAAAGCTATCTCTGCATGAAACAGGTGGGTGCCATGGGAACAGGGTGTCAGGTATAATTTTTATCTTAATAGTCAATTGAATTATCCTAGTCTGCAATGCTCAAAGCACTTTATGTCTATAGCTGAAGTGAACTAGGGGGGTGTGTAAGTTTTTATGACATATACTTTTTGCTTCTTAATCTCGGTATGCCACCACCAGCCAATTTACACTTCACAGTATTGATCTCATACCACAGCACATTGATTTGGCCATCTTCCTTTTTTCCCTTACTTACCAAACAAACTTGTTGAATCTTTTTTAAAAAGGAACATTCAGTGACAAAACATAACTAAAACATTAAAGGTGTATTACGCAGCAAATATGGCTACTGTTACAGATTCCCACATGTCCAGGTCACCTGTGCCTCCTTCTTGCTCACCTTCCTTGCAGCCCCCTGCTGCCAGCACCATCTCTGCCTCTGGATCCAACACTCTGTTTACTTCCTGCTCCAAGTCAGGTGATTCTCTGTCAGCTGCTCCCTTGCTTCAGAGAACCCCCTGCTAGCTAACATCTAAATAACACCTGAGACCATGCCAGCAACAGCACTCCCCCTGCTGGTGGGATTGATGTCTGCGGCTCACTTGATCCACACCCATCTTACCTTCTTGAATACGTTACTTGGCAATAGGAAGTTGCCTGGACAAGGAGTTCCTTTGGCTCTGCTTCCAGGTTACTGTTGTTTATCTTTATTGTTCCTGATTCTCCGTGTACCGACCCTGGCTCGTTCCTGACTACTGCTTCTACTACTTTCTGCCCATCCTAACCATCCTTGTTCACTGCTGGTCCTGACCCATTGGGTTGTTTGACCACCCTACTGGATTTCCCTTTTGTACTAGACTTCAGTCCCTGCTTGTTGGAAGTCACCTGCCTTTGCGGGCACGGGGGCCACAACCTGGCAGTAGCTTGCCGCACAACATCCTCACTTCTAAACACTCTGGAGAAGACCAAACTACTGCTTAGATCCTGCGCCCTGTGCACTACTCCACCCACAGGGTGGGTGACACAGTGGGTCCACCACTTTGCCTTGTGGAGCCGTAACAGCTACAATATAGCAACTGACCTATCACAGTTACTATGTATTGGTAATGTGGATGACTAACATAGATAAAGTGTAGCAAGACATATTCTTTACATAGCAGGGTATAGAAATAGGTAAGGACAAAGAGGGAAGAAGGGAGGTGAATATATCTGGAGGGAGAAGGAACATAGTCAAAGCAGATATCCATATAAGGTAAGCTAAAGCTAAGCTAAGGTAAAAAAAATACTTTTAGGGTTATATTAGGATCATATTATATTGAAGTTATTAGGGTATTAATAAAAATGCAACTATTGGGAAGAAAAAAACATTTTGTGATCCTTATGTGTTAAAATTTGCTGCAGATAATAGTGATAAAATATAACATTTTTTAGAGAGTAATTAAAAAATCATATATATATATTTTATCTGGTCTTTATATGTTTTAAACTTGTTCAATTTTTTATTGTTCCCAAAATTCAAAATAGAATTCTTTTTTTTTCTTTTTTGAGGGGAAGGGATATTTGTACGTCAGTAGTTTAGTGAATTGTCACTGCACAATATTTTTATAACATGTACAATAAAAGTACTAACATTGTACTGTACCCAGCAAAATACTTTATTCACTCAGATAAACTAAGTTTAACATTTAGCATTATACATAACAGAACTCACTGCACATTTGTCACACATACAAAAGAGACATTTTGTACATCATATCTACCTTATCTAATTACTCATGGTTATTTAAACAGTAGACTGCGTGGGTTTTCTTTAGCTATAACACATTGTGGATTATAGACTGCAGAACCCTGCAATGTCAAAACACAATTACAAAATAGTGGTCACATAAACTAATTCACATCAATAATGTCTTATTCAGACATCTATCTTGCTTTTTAAAGTATCTGTAAACCCAAACACTGGGTTTACTGGAAACTCTCACAAAACCTTCGGTGTCATTATCATAAAGGTCATTTTTACATTTTTAAATATAAAGCTTTTATTAAAATATTATCTTGTGATCCTTCCCTGACTTTTTTAGCAGATCAAAGAATTCATTGTCTGCCCTCTGCCCAGAAACTTATAGCATCTCCTGCTTCCCTTTAGCCATGCAACCTCCTCTGGAGATTTAGCTTTCTCCTCATCCCCAGCACATACACTGAGCCTGTGCACAGCTGAAGGGGAATTTAGGATCAGATTAGTCACTGGCTCAATCCTGCCATTGGCTGCTAGGGCTTTCTAAAATTTCTTCTCCTGGTCACCAGTTGCCTATTGTAGTGTTATGCTTGGCTGACCTGCTGCTGGTGTGTTTATCTCTTGGATTTACTGTTGCTGACTCTTTTTCCAGACCCTGTGACTGTTTTTTACCTAGACCTGTGACTCCAACTCTGCTTTGTCTTTACTCTTGGATACCTTGTTTGGTGGATGGATTACACATGTATGATTTCTGACTCTGTTTTCTGATCTTGCCTCCGCTGGACTCTTCTAAACTGAGTTATCTGTGGATCACCTGGTTATTGATCCTTGAATGTCTGACTTCCCATTGTGTCCCCTATCCTGCTTGCGGGCCCCTGGTCAGTTCTTACCAGATGCCATCCTCCAAGTTGTGTTCTTGTATTTTTACCCTGTGACATGAACTTCTGATAGAAACTACAAGTAATGATTTTAAAATGTGTAACATGGGCACCTATTTTACTGCTCTAAAATGCCATACAGCTACAGGTAGTCCCCTAGTTAAGGACATCCGACATACAGACATCTAGATACGAACAGGGCTTCCCTGCTCATTCATATGCAGGACAAAGGCTTCATGGGGGGGCGGTATGCATGACTTGCAAAGGAAATCTTTTGCTAAACACAGCTGAGCAACATCTTGTAACTCTTTTATGACAAAGACAAACTCTGCAGTTGTTCTTTTTACATATCAAAGCACAGCTTGCTCCAGAAGTTATTGAATGTTCAGGCTCCTTTTTTTTTTTTTTTGCTTTGTTTGTGATTAACTCCAAGTGAGGAATTTATACGGTAACTGACACTACGCTGCCTAATAATATGTTGAGACAAACATCTGTCCTAATTGCATTTATTAATATCATGTACATGTTCCGACTTACATACAAATTCAACTTAAAAACAAACCTACAGTCCCTATGTCGTATGTAACCCGGTGACTACCTGTATTGCTTGGCCACCTGCATGTAGACATGCATTGAGGCTGTAGGCAATCAGAAACATTAACATGCAAAAAAGGATAAAACAACTGAAAGTATTTTCTTTAAAAATACTCTTTATGATACACTACACCTTTATGATACACAGTGATTCAGCAAAGTAAATGTCAATACTTTGACATTGACTTTTATTGAGCAAAATATCTAAACCGCATCTCTTTATTACAGTTAATAACAATTACAAAGTACAGTTGGTACACAACATTTTAAATTAGGTGGTTTTGGTACAGTGAACAGCTTTTTTCTTCTGCTTACAGATAGACAGTTCAATTCCCACTTTCCTACACGGTTACTCTGCAGCCTAGGTCTGGGCTATTGCAGATTCCAGTATGCCCTTTTTAGACTTACAAATAGGATTGACTAAAGATCTTTCAAAGCAAAAGTTCTCCAACTTCCCTATTATTAGTTTGTACAAAATAATTACATACAACCAGAGCTGGATCATCTACAATCAAATCTTGGCAGGAGCCCAGGATCCACTAGAGGTTCAGTGGTGATAGGTGCAACCTTTGGTGCTCCCACAACACACCAGGTAAAAGCCAATCTTGCTTTACAAACACAGTGCACTTTTAGGTAGTTGACAAAGGTAGGTGTGTCACTGCACGAGGGCCCTGTACTCGCCTCACCTAAGTCATTTGAACAGTGGGGCGTGGGTAGGGGGCCCAAGTTAGTTCTGTAAAGAGGCCCATTGTTGTCTACATTTGCCATTGACTTCACTGGCCCCATTAGAGGCCAAATATCAAAGCTTGTTGCAGCTTCCCTGTGACTTTTGAAATCCTTATTAATGACATGGGATAACAATCAATATTACCAATCTTTGAGGGGAACAGGAGGTAAAAACACGTAGTCGATGAAAAATGTTTTGATTCAATTTACGGTAGCTGCATGGGGAATAGTGGGATAAAAGGGTTACGGGCATGGAAAGGTTGCGTGAAGATTTGTATGGAATTTCAGACTGAATGAAAAAAGAAAGCTAAAAAACAATATGACAGCCATGTTGGGAGGGAAGGGGGGTCTAGACAGGTGATCAGTACCACCTCCATGTTTTTATTTGCAAAGATTTTTATGTTTAAGAAATGATAAAGCACTATTCCATCTGAACTTTATCGTAAGTATTGATTCTGTCAAACCATGACATTTTGAGTTTCTGCTATCTTTCAAGGTGTTTGCTAGGGAGGAGGTCTGAATTTGCTGGTCCATGAATTGGCAATGAACCTTCAGGTGTTCACCTTTAATTGTCTCTGCCTGGCCTTTAAAGCCGAACTCTTGAACCTGAAGCCTGCAGAGAGCTGAAAGTATGTGGGGAATTAGTTGCTATGTTGTGCATTTAAAATGTGTTAAATACTTTGTGTGATACAAAAAAATATAGTAATGTGTGTATTTGAGAGGTTCTCTTTATTAGATTGGATGACAAGTCTCAGACTTTCCAACTCTGAAGGATACATGTGAGGAAAGGTAAAGGTATTTTTTTTTGTTTAATGAAAACACATTTTAAGAGATTGAAATATTTCAGGGAATAGCGATTAGTAAAAGAGAACAAACACACACGTAGACATGACCTGGGAGCTAGGCATGTAATGTAAATAATTTTGGGTGTGATATATCCATTGGAGAATAATAATAAGATCAGAAAGGGTATGGATAATAAAAATCCATTTCCAACAAATAGTCAGTGTTGGCACTGAATACATTGAAGTTTCAAGTGGCGATCCCTGTGCCCAGGTTTTCAAAGCACAATAGGGTGTAAAACATAAGACAACCTAAAAAAATCAATGGATTCCTAAAAATAACTTTACAACAAGTATGGTTATGTGATATTGCACCTGACTCTGAGGGTAAAAGAAACAGTTTTCCTCCTGAAGCCCAGCAATCCTGGTACTGACAAGACCTGCACAACTCTGTTAAAGAGACTATAGAGTAGAGAAAAATTTAAACTGCTGGTCTATAAGAAAATGGCTACCAATGTCATAGGGAAACCCAGCGACAATCAGGTAACAGAGCATGTACAAGGAGTTTGGTGGTCTCTGGGAACAGGTAGGGGCAGATTTTGGAGATGTTGCACAGGTGAAAGTGACAGGACCTGGAAATATTCTGAATACGGGGGTGAAGGGTATTGCAAATGCAATATGTGTACTTATATGATTGACATGTCATCACGATAAGTTTTTGGTTAAGGAGTAGTGCTACATTTCCTAAGATGACACTCAGTCTGTTTCTAGTTCACTGTTTATGTCAAAATAAACTACAAAATTGCACCCAGCTTTTGCATACCCCTTGGGAAAGCACAATTATGCTAAAAGAAAAAAAAAGCATGAGATTACATTTCTTTTAATAGAGGAACCTAGAGGAATCTTTAGGCCTTTAGCTCCCTAAATCCTGTGATAAACCATATTTAAGACTTCAATAACCATCAGAGCTGAACAGCATGTGGAAATAAATGGCAAACTGCATCTGTGCACATGGAAACACAAATTGTTTCTTGCTCCCATGACAACTGCTCTGATGCTTTTAAATGAACAATCTTTCGTATCTTATCACAGAAATCATATTTCTACCATGATGCCATCCCTTCACAGTATTTTAGAGAACACTGATTTTTTTATTTTGTTTTCTTATTGACATAACAATTTAATGGCATTTGTATGACATGTTTAGATTGTAGAAGACAGAATGAAATATAAGGATCATAAAGAAGTCTTTTAAAATTCAGTTATACAATCTGAAATTTAAAGTGGATCCGTCAGCGGGTCCTCTGTAAGAATAAATTTGCTCATTTCCATACTGTTAGCGCCTAGTGGAGTTCATACACAGTATACAAAGTTCTCATTAAAGGACAGATATACTTTTAGCCAAGTGAGGGGTTTTAAAATAGTGATCAAAGCAAATTCCTAATAACTCTGTGCTGTGTATCCAGATTATGCAGTTTTTACATCTATATCGCCTTCTTTAGTCTTAGTTCTTTGTAATCTTGTTCTTAACGCCCTTACTTATGCCTGCTCTTGAGAAGGACTTCGTGCCGCTGACCTACCCCCAGGGGTTTCCACTGATGCAGTATTTTATTATATATTTTTTCTAATATATACATTTTGAGATGTCTTCTGGCCAAACATGTGATACATTGTTTCCACTTCGATCTACTCCTAGCAATGGGCAGTTTATGATGTGAAAAGCAGATGACCAGGTAGCCCAGTACTTACAGTCTTTTCTCAGTCTTCTAAGTTGAAGGACACTGGGCATCACTCAAGTGGAGGGACTTGGAACATTTTGTGGCTATACCTATAAAGAGATACACCTAGATATTAATATTATTATCCACTATTTGTAAAACGCCACATAAAATGTCGGAGCAATAAAAAGTCCATAGTCATTTCACTAGCTATCCCTCAAAGGGGCTCACAATCTAATGTCCCTACCATAGTCATATGTTATTATTACAGTCTAAGGTAAATTTTGGGGGAAGCCAATTAACCTGACTGCATGAATTTTTGAAATGTGTGAGGAAACCAGAGTACCCGGAGGGAACCCATGCAAACACGGATGGAACTTGCAAAATCCATGCATATAGTGTCATGGCTGAGAATCATACCTGGGACAGGGGCATAAAATGGTATAACCTCTATTATTCGGGCATTTCAGAAAATGTGTTGTTTCTAGGGATGAGCAAACACCTGGAAGTACGGGTTCGCCGGATTCAGCCAAACTTCGGCTTAAAGTTCAGGTTGGGGTACCCAAAATCGTAAAGTTCGGTATAGATACGAACTTTACAGTTTGGGTTCGCTCAACACTAATATTATTGGTTAGTGGGTAGGGATGAGCGATCACCTGGAAGTTCGGGTTTGGCTGAACTTCGGCTCAAAGTTCAGGTTCAGGTACCCAAAATCATAAAGTTCCGTACGAACCCAAACTTTATGGTTCAGGTTTGCTTAACACTAGTTGTTTCCAGTGTCTTTGACAGTTCATGCCAATACAATTAAAAGGAGCAGTAAAGTATCCTGCAAAACAGAAGAACCTACAAGTGTAACAAGCATTTATGGCTGACCCCATCTCCATTTAAAGTCCAAAATTATACATGGGCACAATGTTTTTAAAATAGACCTTTCCTGAAAATATGAAGCCTGCTTATCTTGGAGCCCCCACCTTTAAATAAAAACTAAAAAGATTATAATATATTTAGCCTTGCAACCTTTCTCCTTGAAGATGCCAGTGACCTTGTTGTGCCTCACTGCAGTTTCTTGGTCAGGCTGGGTTCTTAAAATCCCACAAGAATACACTCCAGCACAATGAATAGATACTGCATATGATTTCCTTGTAGTGAGAAAAAGACATAGGACGGCATTGCTGCCTTTCTCAGGTTGAAACAAAATGTCTTGATTCCCTGTGTTTTCAATAATTTAAGTCAATGACTCGGAACAAGCACACCAATTAAAATGTTAGAGTAAAATCTGAACTTTTGATCTGCATACTTGTTTCTTTGGTATTAAAACCACTAGATCTGCATGAAAACCAGGCAACTACCATGAGAAAATGTCTCATTTGCCACACTACCGTTTGTTGCAGGCATCTATAGTAGTTCAATCTGCTGCTACTAAATGCAGAGGAGTGAAAAGAGCAAACGATCTGTATGTAATATAGGCAATGAGCTTTACAAAACATTTTTCATTTATGGAACAGATATATTTATAGAACCGTGAATTGAGCTTACAGTCAAGTAGGATATTATGCTTATATTGTTGGTGGATGTTGCCCATAATCTTCATCAATATGAGTAATTCCACCAATTAAATGAAACCTAGATTGTTTCCAAAAATACCACTGGCACAGTTGATTTTATAATTGTAAAACTGTAATTTGTACTATATGCTATGTACCACTGTGGTGCTGGTATGGATGTGTATTCTATTCTGACTCTTTGTGTTGGCTGCCTTAGATATATTCTTTACACGCAACAGAAGAGATCACACATACTTTTTGTCTCTGAGTTACAATGTTGAGGGCGCAACAAAAATCAATAGGATGAAACCTGCTTTTGTATCTTGGTAAGATTGCGATGAATACTCTGATAACTAATTTCACCACCTCCTAGATTACACAGAGATCTCGCCAAAGTAAAATACAGCGTGGGCTGAGAGCAAGGTGAAATTGAAACAACTATGTAAACACTAGTGTGGATTAGGTCACCATGTACAATGTTCTTCCCATTATGATATGGAAAAAAACTAGTTTGCTATAATGAAGTATGTTGTAGTACAGCCAGTGAATGTCACAGAAGTGTATGAATAGTGTTAAGAAATTACAGTAATGGAGCTGAAAATATTGAAGAAGAAGCACAAAGAAAAAGGCTAATGATATATTTCTCCACAACGGCATCCCCAGGGTACTATGAAATTGGGACAAAGCGCATCGAGTGTCAGATATCCAAGGAAAAACACAAATGTGTGAGATGAGCATGTGTGTCAGAAAAAAATCCATATTTTGCCCAAAGGTTTTTCGTTAATAATATTTTAGAACTGTATATTGGTTACTTTACAATGGTTTCACTTGGCAACTACAGCTCTACAGTTTTTATACTACAAAACCATTTAGTCTCATATTTACTTTGAATATCTTTATGCAGTGTCAGCAAGATTTGCTTTTAGTATTCATCGCTCAATTCACAAAGCCTAAACACCCCAATAGGAATATTAATTTTAACCATGTGACTGTAGTGCTCAAATTTTATTGTCATTTTTTTTCAAATAAAGCTGTATTTCCTGTTGTCTAAGGATTGTGAATCAAGCTTGTAGATTCTTTTCTATAAACCTTTTTTCTGAATATTCTGTTCCCTCCTACCTGTGTACTAAACCAAAGATTGCAAAGTACAATTAGTACGTTCAGTGCCAGGAACTGAATTGCTCACACCTTCATGAATTCTCATGCATATGTATATCTGCATAGATAAAATAAATCAAAATTGGCTGCAGTGGTATACCAGTAGAATAGGTATTGGGCTCAGTTCTTTTCAGTCTAGTTATTAATAATCTAGCAATGAAATAAAAAGAATACTGCTATTTTTGCTGATCAAAGTTATTTGATTATAAATACTCAGTAGGATGGAACAAGTTGTAGATTGGGTTTGCCAATGTGGAAAAATGGACAATGAAACGGAAAATTGCATTTAATGGATAATTGGATAATCGTACTTTTGGTACAAGCTGTCTTGGAAAGTACAGTTAGGTTCATAAATATTTGGACAGAGACAATTTTTTTCTAATTTTGGTTCTGTACATGACCACAATTATTTTTAAATGAAACAACTTAGATGTGGTTGAACTGCAGACGTTCAGCTTTAATTCAGTGGGTTGAACAAAAAGATAGCATAAAAATGTGAGGAACTAAAGCTATTTTTTTACACAATCACTTCATTTCAGGGGCTCAAAAGTAAGTGGACAATTGACTCAAAGGCTATATCTTGGGCTGGTGTGGGCAATCCCTTCGTTATGTCATTATCAATTAAGCAGATAAAAGGCCTGGAATTGATTTGAGTGGGGTGCTTGTATGTGGAAGATTTTGCTGTGAGCAGACAACATGCGGTCAAAGGAGCTCTCCATGCAGGTGACGCAAGCCATCATTACGCTGCAAAAACAGAAAAAACCCATCTGAGAAATTGCTACAGTATTAGGAGTGGCAAAATCTACAGTTTGGTACATCATGAGAAGGAAACAAAGCACCAAATGAACTCGCAACGCCAAAAGACCTGGACGTCCACAAAAGACAACAGTGGTGGGTGATCTCAGAATCATTTCCATGGTGAGGAGAAACCCCTTCACAACAGCCAACCAAGTGAACAACACTCTCCAGGAAGTAGGCGTATCGATATCCAAGTCTACCATAAAGAGAAGACTGCATGAAAGTAAATACAGAGGGTGCACTGCAAGGTGCGAGCCACTCATAATCCTCAGGAATACAAAGGCTAGATTGGACTTTGCTCAAAAACATGTGAAAAAGCCAGCCCAGTTCTGGAAAAACATTCTTTGGACAGATGAAACCAAGATCAACATTGCCACCCCAGAGAAGCTCATCTGGTTTGATTGTTGCCTTTGTCTCTAGCCTCTAAAATGTGCAAATAAAACTATAATTTAGTTTTAAATCATATGCTCCAAAATGATCTCCTTGTTTAGAATGGAAGTGCAATGGAAGCTGATCCTTTGTCATCATCTGTGTTGTCCCAAAGTCTGTCGATGCTTCCTATCCTTTCTATTGAAGCACATGGCTTCATATGTTGTGCAGAGGAACCATTACCCATGTACTAACTAGAACTCATGAGAATTGAGAAAACAATGATACACCAAACTGAGCATTTTTAATTTAGTTTATTTTTTTTAAAGTTGGCCAAGATTGCCAATCATATCTCATGAATGCTATTCAAACAGTGCTGTGACATGTACAAAACGTATATGCTTCCTCTAAGCTCTCACCATAAACAGAGTAGTGGAGAAGAATATGTAAAAGAATAGATGACCGCAACCAAAAATAAAGGTATTCACTGTATTTTTATTGCTGTAGTTTATCAACCATTAGTTTATTTTGATTAATGTATGTACTTCTAAGAAAACGGGTGGTAATGAATCAACATTAGTTTTAACTGTACAGCCCTGCTAAAAGTAACTTCACCGGGTCCAATTTATCCCATAAATGTGTTTTGCAGCCCTATTTTTTCATATGCTTGCAGCTTCACTCTACATGACCCCTGGAGACCACCATGAGTAAGTTTTTCTAATAAAAATAATAGGCCCACAGCATGCAGGGGAAAGGAAAAATACATAGAGGATATAATATCAGACCACGTAGGCTGTGGTCAATAGGCTTGCTTTCTGTCGTTTCAAGTTAGCATTTCATGCTAAAAAAATGTTAAGAAGGAGTTATAATGGCTAATCGACTGAAAAGTAGCAGCTCTGGATGGCATGCTTCATTTAAGCATGGACAAAATTGAATACCTTCTTTTTCACAAAAGTTTTTTGAAAATAGACATTGGATTTAATATTGCCACCATAGTTGCTGGAGTGGTGAGGGGGCTGTGGGAACATTCCCCAGATAAAAAACAAAAAGCATGTATTTTTTGTAAAAAGTATTTTAAGGAAAACACAATGAGATTCGTTCCTATAGCTTCCACCTCTCAGGAAATTTACTGACAATACCATGTGTTTAGGGGCTTTGCGATTAATGTGTAAAGTCAGCAAGTTTAATTCAGAAAATGGCAATTCTAACTTTTGTGTAAACTCCTCTACTCAAAAAAAAAAAAAAAAAATAGGATTTTTGCGGTAACGTTGGTTTAAGGAAATTGTCATCCCTAATGGAAATTGCAAAGGCAAAAACAAAGTGTTTGAAAGGAGAAGTGAAAACACACACATCTATAAGCAATGCTGAGCAGAAATCCCCCATCACAGGTCCACTTTAAGACTTAAGTACTGATCTTAAAATTCATCTCCTTCTGCCTTCTGACATCTTCTGTACCTCTTGATGTGAGCCCCTGTACTGTCTTCCTTCTCCTGATTCCCTGTCTGCTAGGTGACATAAAGCCTTGGATGTTTCTTCTCAACATCAACCCGTTCCTGGAACCTTAGCTTGTCCATGTACAGTAATTTAGATTTGGTGGACACTATCTAACACCAGGTAATGCAAATCCAATATACACAGCTAAGTACAAAAGGAGAAAATGAATGTCCAAAAAGGTCACCTTATTAGCAATGTGGCCAGTCTTAATTTTAATGCTAATGTAATCTGGAGTACTTCCTGTTTAATTTCTACATTAGTAAAACTAGAAAAATGTTTTTGAGCGACAAAAGAACAACAAATTAACACTGATGACACCTACTCAGCATCCTCTTTTTTAGAATCTTCCTCGAGCAACAATTTAAAATAATTTTTAAAGTATAATTTTTGTATGATGTAAGTGAATAATTGGCTTTTGGTTTTCCTGGATATTGTAAACTAAAAAAGCTAATCCCTCATTAACGTCTTGCTTTAAAGTAGACCTAAAAACTATCAAAATACTGAGGTTGAGTGGAAATAAATCTTAAAAATAAAACATTGTGACAAGACAGGTCCCTTATTGCAAAAAATCAAATAAACTTACTCATTTTACATTTCATTGACCTGTCCATGCTTTAGTGTGGATGCCGTCATCTTGTTCTGCTCTTCTTCTGGGTGTTGGATTTTTGGCCATCTTGATTGGCCAGGCCGGGGATAATGTAACTCCTGTGCATTTATGGAAAAGTTAATTGGGTCACAGTCCCTGCTTGTTTGCAAAAGAAGATTGCAAACAAACAGGTAGGTATGTTTTATTATTATTATTATTATTATTAAACAGGATTTATATAGCGCCAACATATTACGCAGCGCTGTACATTAAATAGGGATTGCAAATGACAGACTAATACAGACAGTGATACAGGAGGAGAGGACCCTGCCCCGAAGAGCTTACAATCTAGTAGGTGGGGAAATTTCACACACAAAAGGATGGGAGATATGTAGTGTGGGAAGTAGTGATGGTTTCAAATGACAGAAGAAGCCGGGTAGGCAAGTTTGAAAAAATGGGTTTTGAGTGCTCTTTTAAATGAGCAGAAAGTAGGAGCAAGCCGAATAGGACGAGGAAGACCATTCCAGAGAGTTGGAGCAGCTCTAGAGAAGTCTTGTATCCTTGCGTGTGATGAGGTTATGAGTGAGGAAGTCAGTAGTATGTCATTGGAGGAGCGGAGAGAGCGGCAGGGGGAGTATTTTTTAACCATGTCAGAGATGTAAGTGGGACAACAACTGTGTAGGGATTTGAAGGCAAAGCACAGGAGCTTAAATTTGATTCTAAGGTGAAAAGGAAGCCAATGGAGAGAACTACAAAGAGATGTAGCGGAAGAGGAGCGGAGGGAAGGATGGATGAGTCTGGCTGCAGCATTCATAATAGATTGTAGAGGAGAGAGTCGGGTTAGTGGAATACCAGCGAGAAGGATGTTACAGTAGTCCAGACGGGAGATGATAAGAGCATGTACAAGGAGTTTGGTGGTCTCAGGGGACAGGTAGGGGTGGATTTTGGAGATGTTGCGTAGCTGAAAGTGACAGGACCTGGAAATGTTCTGAATATGGGGGGTGAATGAGAGGGCCGAGTCAAAGGTGACACCAAGACAACGTGCCTGGGGGGAGGGCCGAATAACAGTGTTGTTAACAGTTAGATGTATGTCAGGGGGGGGTTTAGATTTTGAGGGGGGGATGATGATGAGTTCTGTTTTATCCAGGTTGAGTTTCAGGAATCGGTCAGACATCCATGATGAGATGGCCGACAGGCAGCATGAGACTGAAGTAAGTGAGTATGTCAGGCAAAGTCCCTTCTGCAATAAAAAACAAAAACAAAAAACCCTGCCTGCTCACAATTTTGTGATCCAGAACTTTCTATTTAAGCTGTAACTGTTTCCTCTTTTGATATTGCACTGGGTTTTTGCTTCCTTCCCTGAAGTGTATCTTCCGTTTAATTCCCAGTCATCATTCTAGTTTTTGGGGTTTGTCCATCTAGTGCCATGGCTGGAATGGCTCATTATAGCTGAGCAGCTGTGATGGGAAGGACTGCCTTACTAGCCATGTGTAACAAGTTGGAAGTATTTGTGGCACAACAAGTGTCAGGAAGCGTTAAAGAACGACACAAAACACTCCGGCACTGCTTAATTAAAAGTTAGTACTTACCTTTATTAGATGCGTACAATGGTCCATGACAGCAACAATTCCATCAGCAAGATCATGCGACTCGGTTTACCCCAGGGAGTGCCCAATTCCATATCATCTAACTGGGAAGCGTCAAACAGGGAGAAGCTGGCATTTCTTTACGCATATCCAGAAAATATCAGCGTCAGCACTCAATTCTATAATATCTGTAGTTAACAAGTATACACTATCTCAACCCATTAACTTGTTACGTGATCATTGCTAGCTCATTTTGACCAAACCTCCTTGTTACATTATAATGAGAAAAACTTGCAATTGTTAGTATGAGATTATATTTTGTGTATTACTACTTGCTTTCTTTATCATGACCCATCAGGGTATAACAGCCATAACTTTCTTCTTATCAGGTCACTCCTATCTTAAAAAGTGTGGTAAGGAGGACACAAGATGTTCACAAGGGCACAGACCAGCCAGTTTACACAAATCCACCTGTACACAACACAAGTATTCAGTATTCCATGTTTTTCTCTCCAGAGCAATATTCAGTAAGCCTCACCATTCCTGCTACATCATGTGACATGGGCTTCTCTTCTCCGCGATACCAGTGGTATTGATGTACTATACAAGCGCCAGTACATTTCATCAGGCACAGCCCAGAAGACTGGCAGACAACAAGCAAGGTATGGCTGAAGCACCCATACATACAACTTTTTGTCACCTATGGAAGAAACACCAAACAACTTTGAACAGACCATTTTATTTAGGGTGGGCTACGATGGCAACAACTAAAAGGCCACCAACAATGGGTCATTTTTATTCTTACATTATTCTTACATTCCTATAGTACAGGTCTGCTTGATTCCATACTTATGTTACATGCATGCTAAAGCCTCTTCTAGAAAAAAAAACTGAAATTATTTTGAGATAGAACTTACTGCACAGCAAATTTGCGAAAAGCATCGAAAAGGAAATATGTATGTATAAACACGCCTTTAAATGAATGCCACTGACCTTTATCTGCTTAATTGTAGCACAGAAAACTGTAGATGATTATGCGTGCTCAATGTAACACTTTACATGCTTTTACAACGACTGCAATTGCAGGGATAATTAATGCATTTCCCGAGCTACTCTGCAATGTTATTACTGACTTCTGTATTTTCACAACAAAATTACAAGGTAAAAAAATAAGTAGGGCTTGTGGCTACAATATGGTTAACAAAGGCATCTTGAGCATAATTCAACATGGAACAGAAAATATTAATAGCCATGAAGAGTCGATAAAAAAAGGAAGAGCAAGAAATGGCTTCCTGACATAATAGGCATTTTGGTTGGTGTGTCCGGTTCACGCCTCCCATCTGCGACTATTGTTTGCAGGGACGTCAGAATGAAGCTAAATCATCATTTCAGGGAGGCAGCTGGAGTGAAAGTATTTGGAGGGAGGACTGCAGCTAGGGTGCATAGAACACATGCAGAGGGGAGCGATGGAAAATAACTTGGATTTCATTAACCCATTTATTCTTTCTTCATGCTGAATATACATGGCGCTATATCTATCAAAGCCCCTTACAGCAACATAAATCAAATTAATCACATTTGTGAACCTCAGATTTGTTAGTGAATAAGGCCTTTTTTCATACAGACAAGCAGTACAACTAGACTAAATGGATGAATATTACTAGTATGTATGACCTTTAGAATTTCTTTCTGAGATTAGAAAAACGGACAACCATTAGTATGTACCTTAGGGTTCCATGAAACCCTGGTTGAGAAACACTGCTGTAGTGTAAAAATGGCAAATGCAATATTGGTGAATGCAATAGAGTTTGGGTGCAAGGTTTAATGCTCTATAACACGTCTAGTGGTTAAAGTGTACATTTTATAAAAAATATCTATACATCAGACCAAAAGGTTGGAACAAATGGATTTGTTTCCTAAAAAAGGACAGTCCTTTCAAAGGCAGGGCAATTGGGGGATGTGTCAGTTGATGCTAATGTGGCCTCAATAGGTTGTAATGATTTGCATTAAAATATACATGTCTTGAAAGAAATGTGTAGGCTACCTTGTATAAACAGCTTGTAAGATCATTGCTGATGGCCTGGCTGCCATTTTATTTACTGATTATAGTAATCTGGAGAAAGTGAGCAGCAACAGCAGTAAGAACAAAACCTCCCTGTATACATGCTGGGGGTCAGTGACTCCCAAAAAATGAAGCCAGTGGATTATCATATATGTACGGCAACTAACATATTTAGGAGATCAGCAAGGGTGGTTTGTGTGTGTTTTTTTTTCTATCCGCAAGTTTCCCTTAAAAATTACTGGTTGCATAATAAATGGGGTTTTCACTCTAAAGAAAACAAAGCCCTGCTTGAGACACTTCCATGCACAGTAAGCAATCTTAAAAAAAGATTTCCCTTCAAAGTGGTGCTTGGCGTGTGTGCATCGCCTGCCTTATTAAATACTTGAGTGTACTATATCTGTGCTACATGTTCACCACTAATTGCTTAGTTTTTTTGATGACCAAGTAGTAAAGGAATATCCAGCACACTGAATAAAGGGTTTATTTTTTACATAAAATCATTTTTTTTTCTTTTCCACTCCCAGTAATCGTATCTAGCCTCTTTCACCAATTTCCAGTCTACTTTCACTCCCTCCAGCATTGGCTGCACATTACGTTGACATGAAATTATTGCACAATGTCTGCAAAATGTGTGCCAGTGAGACCAATAGTAGGTTCCCATAGGGGCGTGTGTCACTGGGTGACAATGCAGAAGCGAAGGAAGGAGTTGAAGGCAAGCATTACTGGGGGGGGGTCAGGTAGCAGACAGGAAAAGGGTTAAAGTTGGGAAGGGTATTTGCTGAATGTGGTACTCTGTCTTGCCCCAGTCATGGTGTTCTTTGCATTGATACAGAAAAAACTCCCACATATCTTTCATTTTACCAGGACTGGAGCACTGGAAGTCTAATGCAGCAGCACTGCTCAGAACAGGAAGCCGGGATACTGGAACTACCAAAACTTTTGTATCTTCAAGCTTAAAGTCTACCTATATAGGTGCAAATCGCTGTAATAGACTGAAGAATCAACCTCCTATACCATTTAAAACTAAAGTTTATTAGCTCACCTCAATACAAGCAGTCAGCCCGATTCTTTCAAACATTATTTTCTACATTATGTGGGAAGCATGTTCCTTTACTTAAGAATCTGGAGGACTGAACTAAACTTTTGCTTCAAGTTTTCATGATTGGAGAGATTTTTATAGCTGGGAACTTTCCAAAGTCAATAAACTGGGGATTATGGTAGGGCAAGAAGAAGGGTAAATAGTGGTGTGCATGGCTAACTGTGCAGAAATAGAGGCAATGGTTTTGTAGCAATCCATATAGCACAGCCAAATATGTGCCTAACAGAGCTGTAGCCTAATAATGACAGGGCGGCAATGGTTTAAATTATATAGTAATATAGTCCACTAAACAAACACCACTGACCTGACAATATGGAGGCAAAAGGGGCATTCCGGAGATAACATGGACTACAGATATGGAATTACTAAATCATTTATGCTCAACATATAGGCAATTATTACAGTACATGTACATAGGCAATGTGGGTAACATAGGAGCACAAAAAGGAATAGTAACAACATATGAGTAACAAACGGACAATTGGGACAATATTAAAGAAACAGAACAGCAATCACAACAATACATGAACATCAATTTGATAATCTTTACAGTATGCAACAATAACTGTGAACATCATCAATAGATTTGAGTTCCAAGTAAATGGGGAATTTTCTAGCAAAGATTACACTTATTCATTCACAATTTTGACTTAAAAAACTACTAGACTACTACTACACTATTGCAGGCTGCAACCTAGGGAAACATTTGTAACAAGGTAATACACATGATTCACATGCTTGAAATGTCATACACCTGTTGATGTGTAGGTGTTTATTTATTCAATGTATTATTTTCTAAAAATGTGTTTTCTAATTTGTATTATTTTCTAAAAAAATGTGTGTGTCATTCTCAAAACCTCCCTACAAAATGGTTGTGGAAATATGCAGGTGGTTTATTTGAAATCTGGAAGATTGGATAGCCACCATCTTCCCCGGGGGAATGAATACAGGGATACATAACCGTTACCCATTCCCAAAAAAATTGTATGTTTAAAAACATAGAAATAATAGCACCAAGAAAAAATTAAAAAACATAAAAACATAACCCATAGATATAGATTCTTGATTCTTAAAGTACGTTATTTAATATCTGTGGAAATTCATTTATTATCAATCATGTTATCCAGCATTATGAATCCACGTTAGTCCTACGCCGACCCAAACTCACCATCATTACTATCATTACAATGACAAGATCCCCTCTAAGGTAAGTACATTGCTAGCCAGTTTGCTTATGTCTACATTTGGGAATCAGGCAATGTCTCATTTAGTGAATGACTCGTCCATTTACTAATGAAGCATTGATAGATGCCACAAATGTAGAAGTAAACAATCCAGCTACTACTGTACATACTTAGCACCTTCTGGGGAATCTGTCGACTAAGCGGCAGGACACAGTGGACCTAAATTAATAAAGCTCTCCAAGACTGATATAGAACATAGACTTTTATGTGAGAACCTGGGTGATTCAGCAAACCTGGAACAGATTTGTTATAATAATTTGCTATTGGTTGACACATTTTTACATCCTGCACAAGATCCATTCCAGTTTTGTTGGACGACCCAGGTTCTCCCATGATAGTCTATTTTCTCCAGCCTTGGAGATCTTTAATGTTGTTGTGTTTTGGTGATTTGAGGCTGTGCACTAGTCATGACTAATGTGGATTTACATCCTAATGCTGGACCATTGATGATTGATTTACTTCTGTTGACATTAATAAAGGTTATCTTGTTTATTTATATATTTGTTTAGGTAGAGTGCTGCAAGGAGCCAATCACAGGTCAGGAAGAGGAACTGGTTGTTGGAAGAAGCTGGTACTACGTAAGGATCTGTTCTCCTCTCCCCACCAGGTGCCAACTCGCCACTCTTGTCAGCCCAAAACAGAAGAGGGACCAACAGGGAAACTAACTGGTCATAGTCTCGAGATACATTTAGAGAGTTCACAGCTATGCAGATTTTTTATCTATATGCTACTTTTAAATGGCATGTTTTTTTAGTAATGTAATTTTTTTCCTAATTATCACAGAAACCTAGATATATTATATTGTATATTTGGTTGATAAGTTTGGTAGAGAGGAAAGGGAAGAGGTTGGAGTAAGTCATTACCCTTTAAGTCCAAGTCCAGTTCCAAGTCATTGACACCAAGTCCCAAGTCAAGTCACTACACTTATCTCCATTTGTACCCATATAGAAACAGAGCTCTGATCCTGTTCTTAGGCACAGGACTGCATTCTAAATCTACGGCTTTCTCCACAACTGAAGGGGGAAGGGAGGAAGGCAGTGAGTCTTCTGTAACATAACATTGCCTTCCTCCCCGCCTTTCTTGCATTCTAAGTTCCCTCTGTGTAACAGAAGCCTCACTGCCTTCCTTCCTTCCCCCTTCAGCTGTCAGTAGAGAAAGCAAGTCACAAGTTGAGTTGCAAGTCCCTGGGGAGGACTGCCGATTCATTATGCGACTTAAGTTGGACTCGAGTACAAGTCACGTGACTCAAGTTCCAACCTCTGGGAAACGGTTTAGGTTTCTGGAAAAAAAATAATACTTTTGGTTTATAGTTGGCTATATAGAGATAGCCTACATCCCAAGTAAAAAGCCAAGCAAAAAAACATAATTGGAGCAACTTGAAAGAAAATTTTAAACTGACATCTGCTCCATAGAGAGAAATGGAAAGAAAAAAGTGCAAGAAAAATGACAAGAATGAGAAGCAAGTAACTTAGTCTTCCTGAGGTTTATTAGGAATATATTAGAGATGGGGTTAGCAAAAGCAGAAAAGCGGCTCATAAAACTACAGCTGCTACAAAAATAATGTGGCTGTAAAAGGTGAAATGCTTGTTAGCAAATGCATAAAATCTTCCTAGAAAAATCAGTAAACTTGAATTAATGATGACTGACAAGGATTATGTTATAGTGGGTGTAACAGAAACTGATGTAAAGAAAAGTTTAAGTGTGTAATTTGGAAGGCTGTTGTGTAATTTAAAAAGGATAAAAATAAGACAAAAAAAGGAGTTTGCAAAATCTTGTTTAAGACCAACCTGGACAGTGTCAGGAAAGAATGTGAGGGCTCAGGGTCTAAGAAATAAAATGTATAAAATAATACAATAAATCTAGTAAAAGCAGCATAAATGAATTGTGATCTCAGGTTTTAATGTTAATATTCCATCTTGCTATGCTTTCTATACATGGTTTGGTATTTAGGTGCTCATATGTACCTATTTGTTGGATTACTTTTACAGAATGTCTGTTTCACTGTGTAAATACATTATAAAACAAATTTGTTCTTTACCAATTCAGGGCAAAATTAGGGGTTCACTGCAAAGCAGGAATAAAAGGGATTCCTTACCTCAATTTTTTAATGTTTCCCTACTCATTGCCCCTAGAGAAAAATCTGGTATTTGTTGGTGTGGTGGAGCACTTGCCTCACTTTGCTTCCATATTTCAGATTCTTTGTGCAGGAATGGTGTTGGGTAGTATCATCCTGTATAGGTTTCAGCCCACTGTATTGGTATGGCATACATAACAATTTTAGGGGCTCTGGTGGGGTATTAAGATGGCAGGGCAGCACAATATATTTACAGAACATTTAAGACTTCACTGCCTCTTAATGTCACAATTTGTCAAATTAGCTTTGTTTGCAAGGCGAAGGTCAACGGTAATGTGTGGATCAATTAGTGAAGATTCAGACAGCCTGCATGTTCACAAGGAACACCATCCCCAACATTTCCTAAGTACAATAAACCAAGCTAATCATGAAAAATTCAATAGGAGTTTGATAATTGAAGAAAAAAGATATTGCTTCCGCTTCCTTCTACCTGCCAAAACTCAATGGGCATTGCTGGACATCATTAGACATCATTGGAACCTGAAAATGTAAGTATTGATTAAACATAATAATAAAACAGTTACACAATAATGTTTCTGTGTCCTTTTCTCTTCTGTGGGTTGCCCATTGAATTTTGGGGTAAATCAATCATAAATATACTCATAAGTGCTCCTCCTATTTTTGTACAGTTTCTTTACAATTTTTTATTTTTCTTAATACTTACTGGTTAACTTTCTGTTTTTTTCTTTTCAATAAAAGAAACTTCTAACAATGAGGTTAATAAGTGGTCATGACAGGTCCATGATAGTTCTACAATCTTCCGGAGCCATTTAGTATATTTAGAATTTATACCAGTGTTTACCAACTAGGCTCCTTCAAAGTTTTTAGGGGTTTCTTGAGCAATTTTGAACTGACACCAATGATCTTTTTGGCTATCTGTAAGGCTATCTATAACTCCCATTGGCCATCAATGTTAGATGTATTCTTCTCATTACCACCAAACTAATGTCCTGTGAGTGGTTTATATAGTAAATAGTGGGTGTTCATTAGGATCTGAAATTTATTTGAAGGGTAACCCCTTGCCAAAAAAACATAAATTACCTCCACAGTTTACAATGCATTTTGGCAGTCTCCCTATTTTCAATGAAAATTAAAAGTCTCAATTTTGCTAATTTGTACCTAACTGGTTATGGCATGGATTAGGGGTACATGAAAAGCGAAAAAAGAGAAGAAATAGAAATATGTTGGCAGTTTATATTTTCCATGTACTTTCACTGTATATGTGGCTCTTTGCTTGGAGTCCCACTTTATTCTGCCCAGCATGGGAGTATTTCAGTTCTGCTAGGTAAAACAACTCCACTGGTGACTTCACAGTGTTGACTAAAGCCATGTGCCAAGATTTTCCATTTAACATGGAAAATCAATGTAATTTATCAAGCAGCCGTGTATACACATGCAATTCAATGAAATGATGATCCTTATCTATATTCTCCAAGTTAACAGATTACTTTGACTGTTGTTAGAAATGTGAGCAGTCTTTTGTCTGTTCATTACAACTGCTTAAATAACAATATTTGAAGTACAAAGCTCCTCATGAATGTGTTTCAAAGGACTGATCTCCATCTATCAGCCACAGCGCTCTACCTATTACACCGATTAAAGAGGGAGAAGCAATAACTAATTCATTTACACTTTCTCTCCAGCCTCTTGTACACAGATAAATTGCTTATTGTAACTCTGCCACCTCTGCTCCTCTCATTGTCTGGATTTCTGATTACTGGATACCCTGTAGTGTAGGAGAACTATTTATATTGCAGCTTTCTAGCTTTTTTTCTCCTTATGGGAAGCATCTTCTCCAGGTATAAAATATTACTTGGTTTTGCAGTTAGCTCAAAATTATTTTGCCTTCGTTTCATAAAATGTTTCTGATGTGTCTTTATGTATCAAGGAAAAGGAAAGTTTTCCTTGATAAAAAGAGAAATTGAAATAGAATACCAAAGACAGGTGAGGCAGCTTAACCCTTTAACACAAACTCCATTTTATGAAATAGAAAAATGGAACTTTTTTCCCCAATTTTTTATACATTTGTTCTCGCAATTGATACGGGATACACAAATTGCTTTGTAAGCCCCTTTGGGCTCTGAAGAAGTTAGCACAAGCTATTAGTCATGCACAGAATCAGTGACTCAACTCATAGAAAAGGTTCTAGCTTTCAGTCCAATAAACAATGATACATTACTTGCAGCACCAGGTAGAGAGACTTCATAAATGTTTGACAACATAAACACTACTCGACAGAAAGATTGCTGGATGTAAGGGCTGCTTTTTCCTAGTCAAGCTTCAAGTCAGTTGCACAGTAACATAATGTGCTGTGTCTGCTCTGATATATCCCAGCCATTGTTTTTGATTTGCTCATTAGATTCTGCTCAGCTATGCACGTACACCTTGAATGCACTGCAAAATCGTATGACTTACATAGATTTTATTTCTCGTATTTTATTCATCATTGTTTTTATTCCACATCCTCCTAACCACCAAGTTCAATCAAAGGGTTTCAGTCCCAAGATTAGATAAAAAAGCTAACATGAATGATAGAAAGTATTTAGTTTGCATGTATAAATAGGTTACAATAGTGACAATGGAGAAATAAATTTATAATAGTATGAATAATATTTTATTCTCATTGTTGGACTTGATATGTTCTTTGTATGATGTGTAATGTGTTGTTTTTGCTTAATTTGTTAAAATTATTGTAGCTTTATATATATTATATTTATGCTATGGTATATTATGTTATTTTCAGTAGAGGATAAACTGCATGTGCAGCCCATGTGGCAAAACAGGTCTCTGAGGTCCTATGTACAGTGGATGGGTCACTTAGGAGCTAGATGTTTACCATTGTCAGAGACATTTTTTAGTAAATGAATATACTGTGGCTGGTCCTTCAGGCAAATGAACAGAGTCATCTCAGTCTAACTTACAGGTATACTTCCAGTGTCGTTTTATGTGGGGCTTCAACATGAAAACAGTTGTGTGGAGTGGACCTCCTGATCAGGGTATATCATTACCAAAACCAAAATTACCAACATTTCAAAAAAATAAATGGAAGCCCTTTCCCATTGAAACCAAAAAATGAAGGTACTTTCCTATCAACACCAATGAATGGAGGTACTTTTCCAATGACACCAAAGAATGAGGGTCCCATTCTACGGAAATAAATAGATAACAAATGTAAATGGAGGCTCTGCTTCACTGACATCAATTATTGGAGGTCCTTTTCCATTGGCTTTAGTAAATGAGGTCTTTTACTACTGCCATCACATAATGGTCTCATTTGTCGCCAACACCTATGAATGAGGGCCTTTTCCTACTGTCATCACTGAATGGTATGGTACTAAGCATTTGCAGTGACAGCACTTTGCATGGTCTATAATGTCTCCAACTGTTTCTCAAAAGAGCTGTCCTGGCTTAGGTAGATGGCACATAATCCTATATTTTTGGCAGTCCTCTCTATGGGCACCAGGAGTTCCAGAGCATTTTACCATTTTGCTTTTAAATTTTTGCATATTTTCTCAAAGCCACACTGATGTAAGAAATATGTGGGGTGGTATGAAAATGGCAGAAGGTTGGATTAGGAAAACCAACTCAGATGCCCCAACTTTTGTGGTATTTTGGTACTTTGGTATTTTGGTACTTGCACTGGCAAAGATTTATTTCTCACCTGGGCCTCTACATACATGCTATGGAAATAATGCATTATTTATATGGACATGAAAGAGCTGTTCAGATTACTTGATGATGTTAGCACAATGCTTGTAACTCAAGTTCTCTATCAGTGTTACATATACCCCGGGGTACTGATGTAAACAGTACAAAGTTCTCTAAAAGCATTATGATATCCCACTCCTGCTACTACTTCTACTACAATTTCCAGAAATATTACTGATAAAGCAAAATACAGTTGCGGTTTCCATACTGTGATTATAAATGCAATATTTCTCTCTATTTGTTAGCCTTCTTGCATCCCATTTTGTGATAAGCAGCTTAAATAGAGGCAGACTTCTCACCCTAAGAGACGACTAGTCAGCAATCATATTGTAATACATTTAGTTTGTATTGTTCATGTATAAAGGATTGCGAACTGTAGTAGGGGGTTACAGAACAATTCAGAAGAGTATTTTCCCTCATACATTCACTCTTTTGTTTGCCTTCAGCACATAGCAGGTGAGAATGTTACTGTATATATCAGTGATTCTAGCACATTTCAGTCTAAGAACAATACAAATATTTTGACGTTCTAGGCAGACAAGGAAATAAATGCTCAAAGCAATCTACTTTGTCAGTACTTTAACAAAAAAGTTCATTTCAAAGTAGAGACAGAAATATACATTCATTTTCCCACTCTTTTCTCATTATAGATAAAATGCATTTGGTGTGTTAGCACTCCAGCAAATTCCAATCTCAGGTGTATGAAGATACATTTAGACATTTTTACCAAGCAGACAAATGCTGATAAAATAGTATGCCTGCTCAGCATTACTCATGATATCTTTGCTTATATGAAAAGTCCAGTTAGGTAGGAAGGAACTTTAATGGATCATATAAGTAAGGAGAAAAAATCTCTTCCCCCCCCTCCTCCCCAACTGTCCCATTTTCTGTAAGATTGTCTTGGGTTTACGAGAAGTGTTATGTCCCACGACTGATCTGACAAACACTTTTCTTATGCTTGGCTGCTATGGCCAAGGAGAGATCCACCTCAGGCCTAGCATAAGTATAAGGGCCATTTCAAACCCACAGTGAGCTTCATTATTCTGCCCCGGAGCTTCACCAGCATCCCAACCTTTTCCATTCAAGTGAATAGAGGAACTTATTTTCAAGAAATCCATTTCAGTCCTTCTGGATCATGCAGATTTACCCTTTATTAAAACAGGCCTACACTTTGCATCTCCTTTCAGCTACACAGTTTGTACACCTGTAAGCAGGGGATATGATTACAAATCTGGGTGACAAAAAGCCATTACTGTCACTGTTGACATTTCACCCCACAACATGTATAGTAAGTTCCAACAACAGTGTGTACATTTGTGAATAGGGAATGTGATTACACATATTGGAGACACAAAGCCTTTTATTAGGTCACCATGGTTCATCTGACCCCTAACAAACTAAAAAATATTTGCAGATGTATAGTTAGTTCCAGTAGCAGAGTGAATGTGGAATTTGATTTTACATTTGGGTGACAAAATTGCATTATTAAAAAAAATAATGATATAAACTAGGCCAGAACAGTCACCTTTGTTAAATCCACCAATGAAAAATTAAATACCCCTTGTATTTGCTTTTTTAAACCTACATCCTCTTCTCCTTTTCTTCTACTCTTCATTGCAAGAAAAAAAAAATGCAAGGCTAAAGCTAAAGCTCTAAATGTATTATACCACAAAATACCTCTGTCTCTGCTATGAAACTGCATTTTTTTCAGACGACCCACCCGAGGTCTTCTGTCTCTTATAAGACCAAACTCATGTTTAGGAAGACTCCTCCAAGGGGCTATTGCGTCTGCTTTAAGACCTAATTTGTTAGAAAGAACCCTCCAAGACCTTCTGTCTCTACTATGAGTCTTGCCGATTTTTATCCTAGGATCATCCCCTCAAAGGTCCCTTTGTCTGACCTTTCAGGCTTATCAGTACTGCTGTGGCACTACAGGATAACTGAAATTGTATACCAAAGTACTGTACTGTAACGGGGAGACACAAGGCACCTTTTAACCAGCATACCCAAAAGAATTAAAGCTCAGATTTCTTGTTACAGGGTCACATGCCTTGTATGACATCCATTTGTTCATCTAGCTTGATACCTTTTTTATGAAACTTCCAAGCCATAAATGAGCCTTTGTGAGTCCATAGCACTATGATCAGGATTTAGGGACTCTGGAGAGCTGTAAATGGAAGCATTTGTGTCTTTTTTCCATGTAGAACTCCAAGCAGTATAAAATAAACCACCCCCACTGCTATACACATTTTCCTTTTTTTTAATTAACCCAATGTTTCTGAGAGGTTGGGTGGTCTTTCTATGGCATTTTAGTGCAGTTTGCTGCTCTAGTGACTCCCCTGGGACCCATAAAAAAACCCATTAGAATTTCTTGCCTATTGACTTTAATTATATGAAGATTTGTATTCGACTCAGAATCAAACATCAACATATGTTCGGCCAAACAGGTAAAGAACCAGCGACCTTGGGCCTGATTTATTAAACTCTCCAAGGCTGAAGAGGATACACTTTCATCGGTGAAGCTGGGTGATCCAGCAAACTTGGAATAGATCTGGTTGAGCATTCAAAACATTGGTTTGCAAATACCAAATGACTTTGAAGGAATCCATTCCAGGATCATCCAGCTTCGCTGGTAAAAGTGTATCCTCTCCAGCCTTGGAGAGCTTAATAAATCAAGCCCTTTATTGAAAAAAATACTATTGAAGAATATCACGAAAAAGAGATGTGAATATTTAAAATTAAAATTAAATCAAATGGGTAGTTATCAGGGCATCTGGTTGTGAGGGAAATCAAAAACAAATAAAAAATGGGTAATTATAATTATAATAATGGGTAATTAATGGGTAAAAATACAAATTACAGTTAATATCAGCAGACAAACTGTTTCCATGTTCAGGGAACTTTAATTCATGTAAATCTTGTTATAGGTTTCTAAATATTGTTGATGTTTCATCAATTACGTTTTATCTTGGTAGACTGGATCATCTATAATAACTAATTATTTATAACAGTTCCAAAACTCCCCCAATGCAGATGCCCCTGACTAAGCATTTAGTATGTTTCAGAGAAAACATTTGAAGGTCATTTGCCATTCGATCCTTCATTGTCTTATTTTCTTGTCTAAAATAAAAAAAGAACATAATGGACTTTGAATCTTAAATGCTTTACCTGCAGTGTCTCTGTAGGTGACAACCTGATAAGGGTCACATTTTTATAACCATAGAATTATCCTTTGTCAGCTAACGGGAAAAGAAGCAGAACTCTTATTCATGATTATTTTCAAGGCTTGTAATCTGATTTTATGATTACTTATCCTATACATGTATGGATGAAAAAAATCACATCCAAAACTAATGGCATTTATCTGTTTTATCAGCTAATCTCCTTGTGCTTCAGTCCTACGTATGTATGTCCGGCTTCTTTTACTGCAGCAATGTAACTCCAAATCTTTCTACAGGCTTTTATGTTAATGGTACTTTTTTTTCGGAAGTTTATGTCATAGTATGCTGGTATGTCAGCTTTAGCACCGAGTTGATTTATTTTATTAAATATTTTGTTGTGTTACTAACTTCAACATTTAACTCATCTCAGAAAAAAATTTGTCAAGTAATTGGTTGTTCCTGAAACTAGCATTAAATGTTTTTTTCTAGTAGCCCTATGAGAGATTGCTGAAATTTTATTTGAATCTAGTTTTAAGGCGTTTTGATGAAAAAAGTTGTCAAAATGCTCATCTTTCTTCACTAGTAGTAAGCATTTTTCTGAACAGAAATGACCTTCTTTTCTCTGGATCTTTCAAGGATGGCTTTCATATTGCATCATGTTTTTCAACTATCCTGTCAAATACTAATAGATCATCACATAACATGATGACATTTTGAGTAGTTTCCTTTAAAAAGTACTTTCTAAGCAGATCAATTGACAAATGTCAGGTGACACTTGTTCTGAGCCAAGGGCACAATGGAAACCACAGGATATTACAATGCATTCCCACAAATAACCACAATGGCTATATTTTATGACTTAATATCTCCTCAGTTAGCCTTGATCCTCTTCTGAGTTTGAATATTAGATGCTTGCTGCTAAAATTACTGTTCATTAGGCCGTCAATACTCCTGGTTTGTGGTGTAGTGGTTATACTCCACTCAACCTGTTCTAAGACAAAAGGTTGCCAGAGCAGCATATATTACTAAAAAAACAATGAGGATGACCTTTTTTATTCACATTCGGCCCCTAAGCCTTCAGACTCTAGGGAAATGAGCGTACTCTACAGATTAAGTGTGGTTTTAGGATGACTTACTAATATATATATATATATATATATATATATATTTAGGCTGTCCTAGCAAAGATTAAAAAACACCTACCCGTCCTGCTGCCTGCATTGAAATCAACTTCTGAAACTCCAAAATCCTTACTTACATGAGTATCTATCTTCTGTTTTCCAGCTACTCTCAGTGGTATTATCCCATGAACCATACATTAGTACTGTGTTCCTGTAAAGGAACCACTGATGAAGCAGGGGCCAGCAAATCTGAGAAGTCTTTAGGAGATGATTTATTTTTAACATTAGTTCAACCATGAAGGTAAAATATTCCTTTTTGCAGGTACATTTTAAATTATCGTTAATGACAGAATCAGTGTAAAGCAGGTGGAAAGGTACCTAGGTTGTCTTTTGGGGAAAAAATGACACTTGGCATAGTGGGATAGGTGGGGTTGACATCAACGAATGTTCTTGTCTGGAATATACCTTTAAATGGCATAGGCATAAAATCTTCCTTTTGCAGACCCGGTTTCTTGTGCAGAACAATCATTTTACATCAGCCAGATTTTTCATTATTTTTTCCTATATAGGCATTCAGCAGTGATCCCACTTCACAAGCTTAGTTAAGTCAGTTCTGCAGAAAAAAATAATAGTGCTTACATGATAGAGGACTTTCAGCTATTACTACCAGCAAGCTCATCAGCTATGGTATTTCTACCGCATTATTTAGTCCTATAAAGCCCACCTGCAGGGCTTTTTTTTTCAATTGTCACTGTGATGCTGCAAGAAGCATGCATTTCTGGCCTGATCCATCTGAATTTTGTATTTAAAGACAACCTTGCATTCATCAAAAAAATGTGAGCTATCAGAATCAAGTGCAAGAGTTTAAAAATCATCTACAGACAGCACAATATATTAATAATTATTGTATGGCTACCTATAGTGCTTTTATTTTAACATTTTAACTTTTGTTTCATGCCTTAATACCTACAAAAATTTGTAGCTTCACATGGCTATGGAAATGTCACATTTGAAATGCTGCACATTCGTGGGTGTCATATTTGTTTGTGTGCTTCTGTATTTATTTTTTTTTCCTTATTTAGTCACTGTAAAAAAAAATATTAGGCTAAAATGTTTATCTTTTTTTGCTTTTTAAACAGGCAGATTACTTGCTGTATCAATAATTTGCACATTTTGGGAGTGATAAATCTTTACATATTGATTACTGTTTCTGTGAGGGACTACAGGACAGTTTTTATTTCCTATACTTGAAAAATGTATAGTGACATTTTTATTAGTCTCTATCAAAGCATAGACGGTACAGAGTTCCTTCAGTAGTAGGACAATGTCCCCCATTCCAGCTGAAGGACTTTTGGAGCTTTTATGTCTGCACATACAGTACAGTAGCCAAGTTAGAAAAGGGTAGAGAAAGTACAAAAGCTCCCCACCGCTGACCTTGTGCTTACCCATTTTGGTCTTTGAAGAACTGCATGGGGTGGCAATAGGTTTGCAGTTTTGTTCATCTAGTTTAATCAAGTCATAAAAAGCACAGTGATGTAGAACCTGAATTTGTGTAACCAAAATGTGTTCAAGGTTTTTTAACTCATCACAAGGACCAATTTTAATGTATGATTAGTCCCGCTTATAAAGTTGCTAACAGGCGCCGTATTTCTAATACAATTATTTTTCATACAAACTGATTTACTTTTTTATTGAAAAATTTGCATCTGGGTAAACTGGATTTACTGTTAAGGTCAGAAAATCATCAACTTTTGTAAGCCTTAAGCTGCTTGCCTGCTTTCGCTGCACGTTCTGGAAATATCTGTCCAACATTTAACCATAAATATGAATTTTCTCCTTCCTTTCTAGCTTTCGGAGGATCATTGTTTTTTATTGTTTTAGCTCATGCTGAAGAGAACATTCAACATGAACTAAGATGAATCCAATCATATCTTAACATGCTAAAAAAGCTTGTTCTAAAAAAACTCAGCATTTATTACAAACTTTTACTTTTTACAACTATTACTAATGTCATTCAGAAGTAGTAATATGTTTTTTGGAGTGAAACTCAAAATGTACCCCAAGTTGCAGAAAAGCAAGGACCACCTCTTAGATTAAGTATTTAATAGAGAGTATATATTGTATGTGGACTTCAAAGCATTTATTGTACTCAAGGCTGAATAACCTGTCATAGCCTTCTAGAGCTAAGCCCAAATTGAATTTTTGTTGTGTAATATATTTATTGTGGATCTAACCTAGTTTAAGAAAAAAATACTTTTACAAAATGCAGTAAAGTTATACCTTTTTAAAAATCACCCTCTGAAAGGCTGGAAAGTTTATAAAATTAGGTAGCCAAAATTCAGTAGAAAATTATCTTTATGTGCACATTACTGTAAACTGGACTGAATTAAAAGCTAGTTACCATTACATAACCCTACTACAATAGATATGCATTGCTTGTATATACTGTGGCTATATTCCCATTTCTTCCTAATTTGTTAAAGACAATGATATGTGTACATTAAATGATAAATTATAAGCACATAGCAAATGTTCAGTTCAATAAAGTACACAATATAGATAAACAATTAATGACACATTAAACATATGTATGTGTACCAAAAATATCTTTAGAAAGATGTGTCATTGGAGATGTACTATTTTAGTTATTTGTTTGATGGGGAAATTGGTTCATTTAACCCACAACGTGGTCTATGCCTTTTTACTGGTTAATGAGGTGGGAGTCCCTGTAAAGCAGTAAAGTGTTTGTGCAGACCCAAGAAACACACAGCTGTGAATTAGCAAACAGAAGTTAAAGTCAAAACCTAAATCCCGCTAGCGGGCTAGTAAGATGGACGCCTGATCTGTGTCCGCTCCAGGAGCCGATCACAATCTGCAGCATCCCGGGCAGAGACGTACCTCACCATGGGCAAACAAAGGAGAGCAAGAGTGGGGAAGTTCCCCCCTACTCCTGCGGCGCAGCAGCTATCGCATCAGCCCTCTATTAGGGCTTATATCGGGGAACCCTCGCCGGCCTCCTCACCGGCTTCCAAGATGGCGCCGTCTCCCTCCCCGCACACGTGGCAGCGGGGAGAAAGGCAGCAGGACCGCGCTGGGATGGAAGCCCAGCCTGCAGCTCACCCTCCGGATGATGGGGACTCACCCCCTTCCTCACCTCACAGCCTGGATTCTCACTCCATGGATCCGGTGAGTCCCGCTGGTCATACAGGGGGGACGGGCTCTCCTACAGCATCCCCACACAGGGAGCTCACACAGTCACCAGGCCCCTGGGAAGCATCTAAGGGAGCCAGGGTGTCTGCTGGACGCGGGGGGGGATACACCTGCACCAGGGCATACTGTGAACATAGGGGAGATCGGGGATAAACCTATGCTGGGTTCCCCCTCATGTGCCATGGGCCCCCCCTCCCTGAACACTTCTCCATCTAAGCATGGAGATTTGATGGAGCAACTGGCTTAAAGGCTTGGTCAGACTCCTACATGAGGAGGTATAGAGACCATCACACTCTAGAGCAGTATTCCAACCCCCCTTGGCAGCAGTACTTTCATTCCCTACCGACTAAGGACGACTTTCAGAAATTAGTGGTGGACGTTCAGGCTACATGCCGTGCTGAAATAGGGGCCCTGCGTGCCGACTTACATTCCCTAGCTGGAAGGGTGGATGACCTAGATGAATCTGTACAACTAGCCAAAGAGGATATTACAACACTGTCCCGCAAAGTGGAGGATAAGGATCAGAAAATAAGAGAGCTCCAACGTTCGATAGAGGACTTGGACAACAAATCTAGACGGAACAACATTAGGGTACGAGGCTTTCCCGAGGCGACCCGAGACTCTGATCTAAAACCAGTCCTCCAAGCTTTTTTTACCAAGGTTCTGGGCCGCCCAACCTCTAGGGAAGTGCATATCTCCAGGGCCTTTCGTACCTCCAGACAACCAGGGACTGCGGCCAGACCACTGGATGTTATTTGTTATTTGGCGTACGTAGACCTGAAGGATGAAATCATGACCATCGCCAGAAATATGCGAAACCTGGAGTTTGATGGGGCACCTCTGCAGCTATTTCAAGACCTATCCTGGCATACTCTACAGCAACGCTGCTTGCTTCAACCCTTGCTGACCATCCTCAGAGATCATCATATCCCATACAGATGGGGATTCCCCTTTAGTCTTTCGGCTCGCTTTGAGGGGAAAACAGCCGTGTTGCGGTCTCCAGAGGATTTACTATCCTTCTGTAGCAACTTGAGAATACCTCGCCCTAAACTCCCGGGATGGGAACGTGAGGAATCTACTCGACCCCGCTCCCCACCCTGGCAAAAGGTGGCCCTCGGAAAAGATCCAGGGGCAATCATCGCGATTCTGCATCTCCACATGACCGTCCTCCTGCCCCACATCACTGTGACAGTGGACTTTTCTCTTGCAAAGTGCCTTTTGTGCGATACTATTTTTGGTTGATCTACTGGAGCTGTTTTGGTCGCTTATTCCAAAGGTCTTACATATATGGTGTACACTTCTATAATGCAAAACGCTACCTTGTGGTGGTTTAGCCTATCACACTCTACACCTTGCCACATGTTGGTTTTTTATTGCATTGCTGGTCCTCATAACCTTTTGCTTGTGCTTATCTCTATGGTTCTTAATTGATGTGATGCTGATTTTATCACTGTTCTGCCCTAATGCCTTGCTATATGTACATTTATGTGCTATTATTGAAATGTCTGGGTACACAGCGACCCTGGGAGGGGTGCGGGCCTACCCCCAACTTTAACTGGGGCAGCCCTGCTCCCCAACCCAGTGGTCTAACACTGTAAGTGGTCGGCGCTGGCCGACTCCATTTTGTTGATGTTGAGATTTACTAATTGGCGTCTTCTGGCCCTCTGGTTCCATGATCCTTCTGGGGGGACTCATTCATCTGCCAGGCGCTCTTGTTCGGCGAGTACTCACCTTTTGGTTTAAATGTTGCTCCCTTTCTTTCTTATATATATATATATATATATATATATATATATATATATATTTATTTATTTAT
>NC_092859.1:114233786-114251652 GCF_032062135.1 Pyxicephalus adspersus
TTACTTGGTCTGATCATGCCCCCATTACGCTGGATGTGACCCTCTCCCCTAAAACAGTGAGAATTTGTCATTGGAGACTAAATGAATATCTACTGAAACACCTAGACACTAAATTATCCCTTATGACAACGATAAAAGCCTCCTTTAGAGAAAATGAAGGCACTGTAGCCCATAACTCCACACTCTGGAAAGCTCATAAATCGGTACTCAGAGGACATTTTATAGCCCTGGGCTCACACCTTAAGAGGGACTCCAATCTCCAGCGGACACTTGTGACACAGGCCTTGAAGTCTGCTGAGGTTAAATACTTAAAGAAACCACCCTTGGGCCTTCTGCGAAACTTAATCTCCCTCAGGTCTAAGTTGCGGGCTTTGGAACTGCGGAGGGTCAGTTGGTGGATGCAACGTACTCGCCAACAATAATACTACAAAGGCGATAAAGCGGATACTCTGTTGGCTCACAAACTGAGGGACATGCAGGCCCGTTCGTCTCCTGGGGCGGTTAGAGATGAGAGCGGGAAGGTACGGTGCGATCCCTCCCAGATCGCCTCCTGTTTTGAGGCTTATTATTCAAAATTATACCGAACAGTTCACTGTGCCCAAGCTCCATTGGGTAACTCACTGAAACCAAAAATAGACTCATACCTGGCACAGATTGCCCTTTCTAGGATTGCCTCGGAACATCTGGAGCGACTTAATAGTCCTATCACAGAAGAGGAACTTGCAAAAATTATTGCCCAACTGCCTTCCTATAAAGCTCCTGGCCCTGATGGCCTGCCCTATCTCTATTACAAAACGTTCCTACCAGAGCTCTCCCCTAATCTCCTGGAGCTCTTTAATGACTTTCTGAAGGGCAAGCCAATCCCCCCTTCTATGCTAACTTCTCATATAACAGTGATACCGAAGCCAGGCAAGGACCCATTGGACTGTTCGAGTTATAGACCAATAGCACTTCTCAATAGTGACTTGAAAATTTTTACAAAGATTCTGGCCTCGAGGTTGTCCGGGTTCCTTCCCTCTCTCATCCATGGAGATCAATCTGCTTTTATTCCGCACAGACAAGCAGGTGACAATACCAGACGAGTGGTCAACATTATTGATATCATTAATAAACGAAAGACCCCGTCCCTGATTCTCAGTCTAGATGCCGAAAAGGCCTTTGACCGCCTTAGTTGGCCCTTTATGTTGGCCACTCTGGATAAAATGGGCTTTACAGGTCCCTTTATCCGGGCGATTAAATCTTTATATACGGCCCCTTCGGCCTCAGTCAAGTTTCCCCATGCCTCCTCTGCCACGTTCTCTATTAAAAACGGAACGAGGCAGGGGTGTCCATTATCGCCCTTGCTCTTCGCCCTGTGTATAGAACCATTGGCAGCCTGCATCCGCTTCAATCCCAGTATACATGGAGTACCCGTTAGAGGGAAATCATATAAGCTCTCACTATACGCTGATGATATCCTCTTGACTCTCTCCCAACCGATTGTCTCTCTCCCCAATTTATGGAAAGCATTAGAGGAATACGGGGCAGTTTCGGGTTTTAAAATTAATTTTTCTAAAACAGAGGCTTTGCCGCTCCATATCACTCCAACGGAGCTACAGGCCCTGCGGGACTCTTTCTCTCTCACCTGGCGAGAGGATTCTCTTAGTTATCTGGGGACCCAAATTACCTCCACATACGCTCAACTATACTCCCATATTTTCCCCCGTTATTGAGGGAGGTGAACAATTTTCTATCTAAATGGAAAGCTTATCCCTTGTCGCTATTAGGTAGGATAGCCTCGGTGAAAATGATGCTCCTCCCTAAAATTTTATACTTATTTGAGACACTACCGACCAGAGTCCCGTCTCATGTACTGAAAAAAACTCAAACTGACTTTATGCATTTTATCTGGGCCTACAGAAGACACAAGGTACCTAAACGTATTGTTTGTGCTCCCAGGGAGAGGGGTGGACTGGGAGGCCCAGATATCCACAAATACTATCTGGCGGCCCACTTGAGGCATGTCCTGCAGTGGACATCCCCTCACCCCCCTAGTATTGGTGTAGAGTTGGAGGGGGAATGGGTAGCCCCTTGTCACCTCAATGTCATGCTGTGGAGCTCCTCCTTATTACTGGCGGAGTCAGACCTAACAGCCCCGATGGTGTTTACGAGGAGCATATGGAGGTCCTGCAAGGATAAATTTGGCCTGGTATCCTCAGCCTCGAGATTAACCTCTATAATTCTAAACCCGCAGATTCCAGATAGTCTGTCTAGTTCAATGTCAGGCCCCTAGAGGGATAGAGGACTCTTCCAAATCAGACATGTTCTGGACCCAATGGAATGGCGTCTGCTTTCTTTTACTGAGCTGGGTGACAGAGTGGAACTCCCCCGCACCTCTTTCTACGCATATCTTCAAATTAGACATTATGTTTTGTCTCTTCAACCCACAGCTACCTTTCAACCCCTTACTGTTTTTGAAAGATTATGCATGGATGGCCCCCTTTCTAAAGGTACGATTTCAGCTATTTATCGCATCCTCCATGCCTCCACACAGGGGTCCTCAAATAAGTTTGGCTATATGCTCCAATGGGAGGAGGCCCTAGGCCGATCCTTACTTTCAGAAGATTGGCTTGACATCTGGGAAGCTGCACACAAAAGCTCTATATGTACCTTATATAAAGAAAACCAATATAAAATTCTGCTTAGGTGGTATCACACTCCGGCTGTTCTACACCGACTGTTTCCCGATGTGGACCCCACGTTTTGGAGATGTGGTAAACATAGAGGTACGATAGAACATATATTTTGGTTCTGCCCTGTTATTCAGCCGTACTGGGCACAGGTCAATGATTTGTTATCAGCTGTGGTCCAACAACAGGTCCCATTAGATCCTCTTTCCCACCTCCTAGGTCAACCCTCCCCAATACTCCCGAGTGTGTCTCGCAAACTAGCAACTCATATTCTGGTGGCGGCACGAACACTGATCCCTACTAGATGGAAGAAGGTTGCCCCTCCTTCCCTGGGTGATCTTTACGCACGGATCCAAGATATTCGCCTCATGGAATATCTTACGGTGCTCCTCAGAAATTCAGTGGATAAATTTGAGGCGGTCTGGGAGGCTTGGGACCGCTATTATGCTAATATGTCCAATTGACCTACTAGTCAGCCTCTCTGTTAGCCATTGTCACAACATTTTTCCTTGTTCCTACCTCCTCTTTATTTTACAATGTTCATTTTATACATCCTGTCTGTAATATGGTTATTGGCTTTTTGCAACTCGGATTTGCTCTGTTCTGGATTAGTATTGTTAATTTCCCTGTGTGTAACTCCTTTTCCCTTCTGTACTCTATTATAAAACTTCTAAATAAAGATACAATTTCAAAAAAAAAAAAAAAACCTAAATCCCACCCTGGGACCAAACTTGAAGCTCATCCTTTCTAAAGAATGCTTTTTCAGACTGCCTTGACTCTGACTTGGTACATGATGCAAAACATGGAAAGATTACCTTTCTCTCCGCACTGCAAGTGTTTCACAATTTCTGGGATCAACTATGGACTGCACTGGCTTTCTTGGTGTCAAGAAGGGGAATTTTTGCTTTTGAGGAAGGGGGGAAAAGGAGTATGCAACATACAGCACAGCATAAAGTGCAGCAGTTATGTGTAATGTGCAGCATACTTATGACGGCCAAGATAATGAACCCCAGACAACTATTTGCTGTGTGTTATATATCTCTATATACGTGCTATTTATTTTTCATTATTCATACATAATATGCTCCTGAAGGATAGGCTCCTGGAAGAAATGTTATCAGCAATTGCTTCACTTGAGCAAGGAGATTGCTTGGTGTCAATATTAGCAATGATGTTCAAATTTGTAGAGGCCAATACCAACCCAAACATCTAATAAACCATATATTCATTCTAAATGTGTTGTTAGGATACACAGTGGGCAGCATTTCCATTGGCTTATGGTTGTTAGGGGCTAAGCGACCCCTAACACCAGAGGTGATTAAATGATCCTTCTGTTTGGACTGTTACACATGATTATGCTGGATGGTATTCAATTAGTTCTTTTGACTATATCATGGACCAAAAGTGGTTGGCATGTAAACAGCTATATGAAAAGCAAGTTTTTCTCATGGAAAGTGTTGAGTTTGTTAACATATTTAAACAACTCTTCATTCAAACAAAGCCTACATATAAAGGGGATATATTTGAGCGAGTTACACATAAAATGACATCATTCCAATTGAATAAATAATACAAATAAGGATTTAATAGTTTATTAGGAATACAGATTTGTTACCTGGAAAAAAAGGGCACAACTACATTGACCACTACTTCCAATTCATGGGATCAGGTTTAAATCAGATGGGGTGCTAATGAAAAGAACCTCCTTAGCATGCCGGTAAAACGTGTCTTACCTCCTGTGATTGTGCCAAGATATCTAAGGCTGGAAATTAGGATGTTGTGGGTGCCTGAAATCTGGCAAGGGATTTTAAAAGATTGTGAAAATATTTCAATTTAATTACCCATTTGTAAGGAAAATAATCTAAAAATAGCATAGAATTCTAATAATTAATAATTTGTCCAGGACTGGCCAACCCAGCAAACTAAGCTTCAGAGCTGACCATACAATGCTAAAAGCAGCATGGTGGCTCAGTTTAGAACTCTGGACTTTTTTTCTCCCCATGTTTGCTTGGGTTACCTCTGGGTTTCCTGCAACATTCCAAAAAAAAAAACATGCAGTTAGGTTAATTGGCTTCTCCTCACAACCAAACTTAGACTGTATTAAAAGACATATGACTATGGTAGGGACATTAGATTGTGAGCCCCTTTGAGGGACAGCTAGTGACACGATTATGGACTTTGTGAAGCCTTTCCTAATATGTTGGCGCTATATAAATGCTAGGTAATATTATTAACTAGAAAGGGATTGCAAAAAAATTACCCTGCAAAAATTAAGATTTACTATTCAACATTTCAACATATAGACAAAAGGGGGGGGGGGGCTTCATGAATATTGTATATACTGATTAAAGCTTCAGCTTTAGCAAATATGTGTTGTGCAAACCAAAGACAGCATTTCAGGAGATGAACCCTGTACCAGCCATAAAGAATCTATTGAAAATGTTATCTCAAGTGAGGTCAGTGATTGATAGAAATTAATGAACTTCATCCCAGTTTGTATAAGTGGAACTATTGCAAGAGGACAAAGGTTTTTAAATGTATATTGGAGTTTTATGTGATATTGTATTATTATTCCTTGATACATTAAAAAAAGATTTTTAGGTAATTTTTTTTCAAACTTTCATAAAATATACAATAAAATACAATACGAAACAAACAAACAGATTTAAAAGACCTCTTGTTTAACAGACTTCAAAATATAGTCTCCTCCATACATACTTAAACAATTACATTAAGTTTATATACCAAACTGCGACTATGTTGTTATGTGGTAACAATGCATTTCACAGAACTACTGCTTCATCAGATGAGAGGAGAGGTGAGTATTCTAGGTCAAAAAGATATATATATATATACATATATATATATATTGTGATACCAATGTAGGATTGGAGGTGGAGGGGAGATATATTTGCCCGGGATGCCTCTTTATGTGAGGTATAGTTGCCCAAGATTCCCCTCCTATGTGAAGTAGCAGGTGGAAAACTCACCTGTGAGGTAATTAGAGAAGTAGCACTGAGGGTGGGATATAACCCAGAGCCTGGAGCTGAGGAGCCTAATTTTGGAGAGACACAGACAGGGTCTGTGGAGGCTCAGCCTGGCCTAGAGAGACACAGCTAGGCGGACTGTGTGTGAGTGAGAGAGCTCAGTTTGGAGGCTCAGAAAGTCTGTCTGCCTGGGGACACAGGAAGGTGGACTGTGAGAAGGAACTCAGACCTGAGGAAAAGGTTGCTGCAAGTGGTGTTTGGAGCTGATAGGGAGAAGCCCTCCAGCTGATAGACAGGAAAGTCTTATGTTTAGTGAGTGCCTGACAGGCAAGGTTTTCTTTTTGTTGTTTTGTATCATTGTGCAACCTTTAATAAACCTGGCGGGAAGCCAACTGGACACTAATACCTCGGTGTGATATAAGTTGGATGAATCAGACGTGTCCTTTGAACAAAGCAAAGGCGATCCAGAGCTTAACCCCCTTACAATTTATATATATATATATATATATATATATATATATGTATGAGTTTTTTTTTACATTTTTTGTGTTATTCTTTTTCTATATATAAATAATAAACCATGACTTACATATATCAAAGAAATACATTCATGTATCCTGCTCGGAACAGGGAGGACACTGCAACATAGTTGCAGTTTGGTATATAAACTTAATGCAATTGTGTATGTATGTATGGAGGAGATTATATTTTGAAGTATGTTAAACAAGAGGTCTTGTAAATCAGTTTTTTTGTTTTGTATTGTATTTTATTGTATATTTTAAGTTTGAAATAAAATTTATCTGGAAATGTTTTTTGATGTATCAAGGAATATTAATACAATACCACATTTAGTACAAATATATATTTAAAAACCTTTGTTCTTTTGCAAAAGTTCCAATTGGAAATGTTATGGTTCAGGGTTGCTTTACTGCTTGAAGACCTTGGCTGTTGTAGTCATTGAGTTATTTATGAATTCTGCATCATAATAAGTGTAGTTGGTGAGAATGTGAAACCAATTGTTCCAAAATATAAGTTAAAAAGAAGTAGATGTTTCAGGATGATAGTGATCACACACTAGCTCATATTCATGTAGGTAAATCCACAGATATTTAGAAAATCAAGCAATTTTGCATGGAGGAATGGTCAACAATGTCATCAAATCAATTCCAGAGATAAGGGGGCAGGTTTAAGAAACATTAACTGGAAGTAACTTCTAAGGGACCCAGAGTGTTCTGATTTTTTTTTCACAGTGTACTATTTTATCCACTGATATTGTTGAATAAATGATTGCAAATGTTCAAAATATTTGTTAGTATATCACCTCTATCTGCAGGAACAGTTTAGATGATCTAATGTCTACCTGTTTAAATATGTTCAAGTCAACAATTTTCCTAAGTTTAAGTGTGTACCCCAAACTCTCCCTGGTGTCTAGCTGACCAGACAGACTCGCTTTAACAAGTAACAAGTCTTTCACCTTGATTATCATACTCTGGCTCTAAAATATAATTTAGCCTAGAAACAGAAATGTGGTCACTTGCTAGTTCTTTTTCTGTACATTTTCTGCACGCAAAAAAAAAATGAGTTGATCTTAATAAACATCCAGTATCCTCCATTGCATAAGAAAGAAGCGTTGTGTAGTTCATAGAAATTAACTACAGAGCAAGCAAGTACTGTGTACTGAACTAAAAGGTATCAGCTTTGCAGAATAATTTCTATGAACTGCACAACCTTTTTTTCTTATATAAGATATGTGGTTGGGTTGTTTATATATGGAAACAAGTGACAATGCTGCCTCTCTCTATATACAAGAAGTGATTAAGTATCTTGTTCTGTTCTTTTCCATGTTAGTTATCTGCTCTGAATATTGTGCTTGAAAACCCATTGTCCAATAGTGACCTTGTTTTAACCTTTATACCAAGAAATAGTCGTGATGCCTCATGTCAGGCCTCTCACTCCATGAGACTTCAACATGGTGTTTGAAGTTCTGCATAGACTGCTGTTTGAAAGCATTAGAGAGATTCTCTTGTTAACATTGTCACAGAAGATTGCTTTTCTTGTTGATGGCTTTATTGTGTAACCTTCAGTTTGTAATCCTACATAAGAATAGGGTGGTTCTGATGTTTTATTCTTTCTTACCTATCTAAAGTGTTAGGGAAATACACAGCTTTATTGGTCATCCTACCCTCATTGTAGGCCCGTTTCCTTCTCTTACAGAAGTGTTTTAGAGGAAGCGGACAGAAAATTACATACATGCAGCCAGCAATCTCCAGCACCAATTTATTTTTCTCAAAAGCATGCATCTGTTGTTCTGCTGCTGGCTATACCATCTTTGGTCACATATGATGACTCTCCTTACACCAATCTTCTACTAGGAAACAGCATTGCCTCCTCTATCTCTGAGAGAGACCTGCCTTGACCTTGAGCGAGTCTTACCACCCCAGAAAGTTGAAATTGAGATAAATGTGTCCTAAGCTGCATGGAAAAACTTGTATGGTCTATGACAGAGTTCCCCAACCCCCCGGTCTGTGGCATCTGACAGGTGGGCCGTGGATCTGTCCGGTGCACCCCCCAGTGGGGTCAGGAGAAAGACCCTGCGTGGTTGGGTGCACTGACCAGAGCCCCAGACCACTTCTGGCGTACGCATCACAGGCTCAGGGTGGTGGGTGGGTTATCCTATTAACCCGCCCACTCTACCATTTCAGGCTCAGACCTGCGATGGGAGCATGGGCGGGTTCTGGTATCATGACGTCACTCTTTGGGGAAGTTTCTTCCACTTGAAGAGACACACGGCTCTCCGCGCATGCGGGGTCCAGAGTCCATGAGATTAGTGGTCTGCAAGCTCCAAAAGGACCAAGAAGGTGTTTATTAACCCATAAATATATGTTCCAGTGTCAGTGGACTGAAATTTTACAGTTCTCTTGTCAAAAATAAACTGTTCTCCTTAACTTAGTAAAGCCAGGAAAAAAACATGTGTTAAGACCTTAAATGGGTTCTCCTTACCTTGAAAGGTGAATACAAGACACTTAAATTCTGTCCTGGTATCCAAACAACCTTCTATTCACAAGCTGATTTGCAACAATACCCTTAAGTGTAATTATGCCCTGCAAATGTTCAACTGCCTCTTTAATCAACATGATCAGTGACATTATTGTGCCCTTTACCCACATATTAGAGAGCATGCATATTGACCTAGTAGCAGTTGATCAGAAAAAAGGTGTCACCTATTGTAAGACTTTAAAGAGGTGGCTAGAATTACTGGGAGAACGCCGTTGATTTTTACAACAAAGCCACTCTGAATGTGGACAATCTCATCTAATCTCAAAAGCTAAGCATGGTCAAGCCTGGTTAGTACTTGGATAGGAGGACCAAACAACATAATACCTTTAATTCCTTTGGGATTGGATGTAGCATTGGTGTTAATCCAGCATTACAAGAAAAAAAAATACATTCAGTGTTTTATATCTCAACTGATCGTCTGTATTTCTCTGTATTCACTTCTCTGACAAACCTATTGTGTCAAAGGTTATCATATCATCCATGTGTTTTTCATAAATGATCTGTTATATATGAATGCTCCATAGGTCAAATCCAATGATTGTGATGTTTTGTTTGGTGCCAAGGCATGTATTTCTACAATCTATCGTAATTCCTATTTTGAAACATATGCTGATGGTTGCAGTAATGTTCTAAAGCTCATCAGAAGTCTTCAGGTTAAGTCATCTTACAAAAATACCAATATAACCACCTATTTATGTCCCAAACTACAACATGTGACATTAAACTTGGTGAGAACTTCACAATCATTATTGCTTTAAATTGTATTTGTGTTGTTTTTCTGCACAACAATGTCAAGTTTCTTCAATACACATAACTGTACGGAACACTATGAATCATTATACAAGAGTGCCTAGTGATAAAATACAAATCCCTTCTATTTCCAGAGAAATTCTTAGATGCAAATGTTTATATATTTCTAGCACCAGCCAATGGAACATGTAGCTGCACTGAAGACTGCTGAATAATAACAAAAATAGATTGGGATATTCTGTACAGATTATAATGTACAGAAAAACTGTCTCTTTTTTAAACTTTTTTCCTGCTGGGAATTTTACAACATTCTGTGAAATAACTAGCTGGATATTTCTGGGAAAGTGTCAGCAGAATAACAAAGCATTACAATTGGCCCCTTTGCCCGTTTGAAAATGTTGATGGTGCAGATTTTGCAAGAAAATGTCTAGTTTAGTCATATGCTTTTATTTAAACACAGTTTTATACTTAATATTTTTATCTGGACAGCTAATTTGTTTAGGTAAAAAATGGATGTTGTAAGTGTATGTTTTCGCAAAAATCTAAATCCAGTGGGTTGGACATATAGGGTCCATAAGGACAGAGATATACAACCTGCAAATTCTAGCATGTTTAATTGTTTTAACATTGCCGTTTCTGATTTCAGTAGCTAACAAAAGATGAATAAGGTGATTGTCCTTTGGCCTTGATGCCTTAAAGTCTTATAGAGTCCTAAGTCAGGGGGTCTCTTTACAGGAGATCCCTTTCTAGTTGTTGAGGAGGACTAGGCTCTGGTAAGTCCTCAAAGGTAAATTCGGCCACCGAGCTTCCACTGGGTGAGCTGATTATTGGAAAGCTTGACCCCCTATCAGGAGCATTATGCCTCAGGGTGGTTCAAGTAAAGAGGCCCTATTCCCATTAGGGGCAGATCCCCCCCCCCTTTTTTTATTTTGCACAGTGTATCTAAAAATAAACAACACAACAATTATAGTTAAAACTTGCCACTACATGCTGGTTGTATACTTGGTAATATTAGATGATTAGGATCAGTGACTCATTAGGTAGTGAAGCCAGCCAGAATCAGAATGGCTATCCCAAACCACCTTAAAAAATCAGCAAATATGTATGTTTACAGGGTTCATTTAAGAGGTTTGATTATCTCTAGCAACAGGCTTGGTATGTATTCTATTACCCTGAAATGCACATTTCCTAAATATAAATGTGTAGACTAGCTGGCGATGTCAAGAGTAACCAACAGGATCGAAATTGATCACATTTTTAAAAGGTCTTAGAAACACCTGCTCTCCACCAAGCCATTTTAAAAATAGCAGGCAAAAAAACTTCAAGACATTAGAGAAGTTTGTAGCAAGAGTCAAGGCAAGTATTGTTTTCAGATAAAAAAAATCACAGGTAGGAAGCCTAATCGGTAGCTGTTGCATCTTCAAAATGTTTATCTGTTTATAGTTATTTGCAAAGGCCACTAACTTTCTCTCAAACTTCTCCCACACAATTTCAGTTTCTCTTTCTGATGGGTTACTTTACAGGAAAAAGGTTCAGCATTATGGCTCATGATGTTCCTTCCTTTTATAGGGGGAAAACTATTTAGTTAAAAAGGGCAGTAACATGAATATGTTGCCAGGGGCACATGAATATGCTGCTAAGAATGTGCTGTGCATACGGAGAATTTCGCCAGGGACACACTAAACACATGCCAGGTATCACACTGCCAAATTCATGCTTGTTGTATGAAATCCTTTGCCATGAATAAACTGAGCACATAAGATATATTACTATGGATAAGGTAAGTACAAGGAACACTGAGAGCTCTGCCAGGCACATGCAAGGGGAAACTCTGTAAAAGAGAAATGCTGCTAGGAATATATATATATTCATACATATGTATATACATATATGTGGGGATGTCCTGCCCGCCTCACCCCCGACGCTGGGTAGGGGCTCGCATCAGCAGTGAGATGTGAAGCACAATGCAGGACTTCTGCATTGTGCTTCACATCTCACTGCAGATGCGAACAGCAATAGCAAATTCCAGGGGTGACCACCCCCGGATGCAGAAGTCCTGCATTGTGCTTTGCATCTCTCTAGAGATGCAAGCAGCGGCGTGGCCGGGTGGTATTTAAAAGCAGATTACTCAGTAATCTGCTTTTAAATTTCCCGCCTGGCCACGCCACCCGACGGACCGGCGCCCCAGCATCACAGCAGGACCATCCGATCGCCGCTGGAGCACAGGCAAAGGTACGGGGGGATTCCAAAGTTACCCCGAGTGTGACTCCTAGTCTCCCCTAGCCACCCCTAGTCACACTCGGGATTACCGCTAGGAGGGTTAAAGGATGTCGCTGGGTTGGTAACTGGGGATATAGACAAGGCAGATTTACTAAACATTATTTTTAGCTCTGTGTACACAAAGGAAAATGACAGAGCTCAAGTCCAAATTCATAATAGCAAAGTCACTGCCTTAAATGAGTCACAATGGCTCAGATTGATAGATTAAGAAACAGTTTGGAAAAATTAAGGTTGACAAAGCACCAGGACCTGATGGATTACGTCCATGTGACCTCAAAGAGCTGAGCTTGGTTTTTTCAACACCATTTTTTCTCATTTTTAGAGATTCTTTAGTCACTGGCAAGGTACCAGTGGGTTGGTGTAAGGCCAATGTTGTCCCTATCTTCAAAAAGGGAGCAAAGTCATTACCAGGTAACTACAGACCGGTTAGTTCAGCGTCCATAGTTGGAAAGGTTCTAGAGAAGAACCACATAGAGGAGATTCTGCTAGAAAAGATTATTATAAGTGATAGCATGGCTTCAAGAAAGACAGAAGTTGTCAAAAAAATTTACTCTCTCTTTTTGAGGAAATAAGTGACCAGGTAGACAGTGGAGTAGCATTTGATATAGTGTACTCTGAATTTGCTAAAGCATTTGACACTGTACCCCACAGATAGTAATATGCAAGTTAGGGTTGTTAGGTTTAGAAAACGTCTTCACTGTAAGGTCTGTGAAAATGTGGAATCGGCTCCCTCAGGAAGTAGTTTCAGCAACTACTATAGATTGCTTTAGGAAAAAGCTGGATGCTTTTCTAGAAACACAGAGTATATCTGGGTATTAGGGCTTTAAAGAAAAATAACAGTGACTGTTGATTCAGGGAACATCCGATTGCCTCATGGAATAAGGAAGGAATTTTTTTCCCCTGTTGAAGCAAATTGCAAATTGAGTTTTTTTTTTTGCCTTCCTCTGGACCAACTATGTGTTATAGGGTTATATCTGAGATATGTTTATTCCCCTAGTGGTTGAACTTTATGGACTTATGTCTTTTTGCAACCTAACCTACTATGTAACTATGTAACTATAAATGCTGCAGCCAGATTCATCCATCCTTCCCACCACTGCCTCTCTTTGCAGTTCTCTTCATTGGCTTTCATTTCACTTTAGAATAAAATTCAAGCTCCTGTACTTAAAACAACTCTCAAAACCCATCTTTTCAAATTTGCCTACCTGTTTTCTTCTTTTAAAACTACTCACCTATCAATCTTTACCCCGTATGGTGTGATACTTCCCCCACCTCTTAGATTGTAAGCTTTTCTGTGCAGGGCCCCAAACAGATGTCAGATGATTGTCTCTGGAAACAATCCTTTGTGATGTGTTTTCAGTAACAGATAAACAATTGACCGCTGTACTCCCAGCACCAGGAGAGAGGGGGGAGGATAAATTAGGAGAACCCCACTGTCCTCTCTTTTATAGGAGTACACAGGGGTCATTCCCAGTCATTCATCAATCCATCATGACAGATTAATGAATGATGTCTGGGGACTGTAAAATTTCCATCAGAATCATCCGACATTTGTATGTAGCCTAATACAATAAACCATGTACATTTTAAAAATAGGGTATATATTTTTATAGGTACTGTATTAGGCATATGGAGCCTTCTGCTAAGGACACGCTGAAAACAAACTGCACTTGCTGATCACATTGGACACTCTGCCAAGGAATTTCTATGCAAATTAAATTCTCTACCAAGGACATATTGTGCATATGGGGCTCTTGACAAGGAAATGCTGAGCACAATGAATATTGACATAGTTGGAGATGGCATAGTGACATATTTGGGCCTACTTACATTGTGATTATTTACTGACAGTGATGTATGATAAGAAAAAACAAGAATAAAATACTGCATGTATATTACTGCAAAAATCAATATTTTAGGAGGTAATCTGTAGTATTTCCTATTTTTTGAATTCAATGTATGTTACTTTAAACAGCTGATCATTGTATTAGCCTTCTTTAAACAAAATTATGTTTTTGTTTAAAACATCAATGGCATCAGTTTGTGTTTATAGTATTGTGATCTATATGTTAACATTCCTGGGGTTATGTGTTTGTCCTTCCAGCGGGACTAAAGGAATATGCTAAATGCGGTTACAAGCTTTATTATTCTTATTTACCAAATAATGCAATATGCTCACACAATCCTCCCAATGAAAAATTAATTGAACAGCAGTCAGACAGAAAGTTAATTATCCACAGTAGGAGGCCAAGCTTGAGCCCCCATATCAGCACACAAAATAATTTCAGATAATAGAGACCTGCATTAATATCATCACCGCATGTTTATTTTTCAGGTTGCATTCTCAAAGCTTTATTTCTGATTACATGAGCAGACAACGTGGATGTGGAGCAAACAGAAGCTGTATCAGAATGCTTTGGCACTTTCACTTGATGCGATTTCATTCCATCACTTTGAGCAAAACGCATTCTGCATGCTAATATCACATGGTACAAGAACTGGTAATAAAAAGAAATGAAGATTTTTAACCTGTCAAGCCTCTATCTGGTTCAGATTAAGTACTAATTATTTAAGAATTATGTATGTGTGTATTTTAGTGGCCTATTGAGAAAGGATATTCACATTTCTTTGTGCTGGAGATAGTTCTATGATAGCTCTCATAGGTCTTTTGATGTCCTGTGGAGCTTGTAGCTCATTTTCCGCTTAATATCTGGCAATCAAGGGTGATCACATAAGAGAGTGCCACAATCTATAATATTCTCCTGTGTATAATTCATTTTTTTGTTTCATTTGACTATAAGCCAGATATTCAGAAGTGGCCCAAATGTTTAGACATGGGCTTTTCTTTAGGGCAACATGAGAGTTCATGGAAGAGAAAACCAAATGTAATTACAATTTAGGTAAAAGCCTCATAGTAACAGTAGGCTCTGGGGCACATTTTGTGTCTTACAATAACAACTGTCAGTATAGCAGCTACTTATTACTATATAGCTGGATGGCACTGCATAGACCCAGTATCTGTAATAATGAACTAGCACCAGGTGTGGGCATGTGAAATAATAAACACTATGGCAGCCACACAAGAAATTATTAAAAACAAAAATGTTCACTGGGATGTTGAATTACACTGGGGAACACATTTTTTGTTGAGTTAGATCCTACAATTTTTTTTTTACACTACACTGTTTTTTTACTAATTTTTGGGTGGTGAATCCAGAAATTAACCCAGTTTTTTACTATCACATCCACTTTTCATGATACAGGGTACGCTCCATATGCTCCATGCTCTCAAAAAACATACAAATTTTAAAAACAATGAAAAAATAATGAAATATTAACTTGAATGTACTGTTTATTTTAATTTATTTTGTTCATACAAGAGATTTACAGTAAAACATTTGAAAATTATTTGGGTAGGCTGTTAAGGTAAAAATTTACGCTTATAGCTTTTCCTGGAGTGTTCAGTGTTAGGACAATCCCACCGGATGCTCCAACAATGGTCAGCCATCATATGTACATCCCATCTACCCTGATACCGTCCTTCCACGACCCTCAAATCACTGACTGCACCAAGGTTTTCCGGGAAGTTAGAAAGATGGCTATGCAGAAAATGTACCTTGATGCTCATATTGCAACCAAACATTTTGTAGCTCTCAAAGAGTTTCTAGATAATTTCTGTGTAATTATTAGCTCGTGTGTTTCCAAGAAAGTCTTTGACAAGGGCTTTGATTGATAACCAAGCATTCTTTTCGACTTCTGACATTGTCCTAATGAAATGCTCATCATTGAGGAGCTGCCGAATCTATGGACCATCAAACACATTGGCCTTTATTTTTTTAAATGACAGGCTAGGAAATGCCAAAATGAGGTACTTGAAACAGTCTCCTTCAGTTGTCATAGCTTTAACGAACTGCTTCATCAGACCCAGATTCATGTGCAGAGGTGGTAATATATTATTCTTTCTATCAGCAAGTGGGGCTGATGTAGAATGTTTGGATCACCTGGTTTTAGGGAAGATCTTGAAGGCCAATTCCTTTCCACCCAATGCCTCTCACAAGCTCTGCTGTCCCATATGCACAGATAACAGGGATACTTGGTGTATCCGCGTTGTTGACCAAGAAGGAAGCATACCATTTTAAGGTTAACATAGATGTCCCAATTGTGTTGGTGATATTGCAATAACTCAATGAATCTCTTTATGTCTGCATATCCTTCACAAAGAGAAACTGAATGGACAATTGGGACCCAAATATATTGATATTGTGAAACAAGACACACTTTAAGCTCTGCTTTGAGCTATCAATGAATAGTCACCATTCGGTTGAGTTATAGATTGGAATTCCCAATTCCTCCATTAAACCAGGTTTGTTATGACAATACACAAAGCCACTGTCAGTTCTAAAGTACTGCAGAAAGGCAATTTCTCTGGTTTGAAAGTACGATAGCTTCATTCTTTTTTCAAGTAAGTTTTTCTCACGCAGTCTTGATGCTAAGAGTTCTGAAGCCTTCTTCGATAGTCCCAAATCATGTACCAACTCACTAAACTCATGCTGATCAAATCCCTTATGAATAGAGTCCTCTTCAGTTTCAAACTCTTCATCATTGTTGTCACCTAGTTCATCACCATAACCATGTTCTTCAAGAGAGGGTAGTGTAATAAAAACTGATACTGGGATTTCATCTGAATGAGCCACTGGGCGTATAGCCGATGGTAGACTAGGATACTCTATGTTACGTATATTTTTCTTATATCCTGAAAGTTTCACTATACAAAAGTAACAGTCACTGAAATGGTCTCCTGGGTCTCGCCAAACCATAGGGTGGCATCTTATCACGTGTTCCCTTTGTCCGTATCCATAAATCCCTGTTATGTAAGGCTAATGCAGCTAAAATTGTGCACGTGGAATGTTAAATGATTCTTGCTACAAGGGCTTTTACCATTGAAAAACTAACTATAAAAAAAAAACAGGTATAGAGTAATGAATGACCAGACGAGATGAATGAATGACCGTGCAAGGTGAAAGAAGGCTAAGGGAAGACATTACCAGATGCGAGAGGGGTTGAGCAGGGAAAAAAAAGAAACTATCTATATTTCCTCTATCCCTATTCCTATCCCCCACCCTGATGGGTAACGGTGGTGTTCTGGTTTGGGAGGTTGGGGTGGCGACTGATGTCCTTTAAAGCAGAGCTTTATGTTCAGGTAAAAGGTGGTGGGACCCATCTCGTAGGTGTGGTGTCTCAACAAGTATTTGGCAAAAAGTTGTAATTTAAGTGGCTGGCAGGATGGAGAGTTGCAGCAACTATTTCCTTTCAGTGCAGTTGGGAACACAGATTGGTGCGGAAGCTCAAGTGTTGGAATGGTGTGGTGATGTCTTTGGGAATGGGCAGCCAGGTGATTATGTTACAAAATTATAATAAAGTTTTACCAATGTTATGTACATGTCACAAAGAAGTTTTGGTTATTTGAGAGTTATCAATAAAGTTGTTTTGTAATAAACTGCCATGAAGAGTCCATATTTCAACAGGAACAGTAAAGGTCAAGAGGGGAGCACCATTGCAGCTACCTGGGTCATGGTGCTTTCCTATAGCTTTCAGTAAACAAACATTGCTGAAAGCAATAAGAAATTATCCCTGCTTGAAATTATACCTGCTTGAAAACATTACGTACCATACATTTGTTTTCCTGCATAGAGTGATGTATTGTTTGGCACAGCGGCAATGGGCCTGATTTATTTAAGCCCTCCATGAATGGTGATGATAGACTATAATGAGTGAACCTGGTTGATCCAGCAAACCTGGAATGGATCTGGTCCAGGACTGAAATCATTTGCCAGCTAATAATAGCAAATGATTTTTAGGAAATCCACTCCAGGTTTGCTTGATCGTTATGTTCTCCCATGATTGATAGTTTTGGTAGGTAGGAGAGGGTAGGAGTTTTTCACACTAGACTACTGTGTTATCATGCAATTGCATGTAGAATAGTTTTTTTTTGCTTGGCTTTTGAGGTAAATATAGGCTTGTCTATGCACAGATCCCTTGGTTTGGCCTGGTATTAAAACACAGAATCGTACCTAAAGTCTTCCTGTTTGTAACTAATCCACAGTGAAACAACTGAAACGAAAA
>NC_092859.1:114252067-114254538 GCF_032062135.1 Pyxicephalus adspersus
TGAATCCTTTACCTTCATGTACTGGGCAAGATCCCGCTAATATGGCGAATTTGGCTATGCAAGAATAATAATGCTATGGTACCATAATAATGTTCAAGGAAAAGTCTGAGGGGCAGTGACTAATGCCAGTAATGAGTGAATCAGAAAGAGAGAAAATGACAAGTAAAATGACAACATTCCCTCAGGAAGTATTGTGTTTTCCTTTAGAGATAGTTACATGGGTCTGGATGTATAGAAACATCTGGATACCTGTTGGCTCTCACAGGTGAAAAAAAAGAGTTTGAGAGTTGGGATTGGAGGACATAATCATTAGAATAAAGTCTTGTACAGATCTTGGAATGACTCTGGATACAGTTGCTAACCACTTGGACTATGGTGTGACCATTTAGAAGGAAAAATTAAGTAAGTAAGTAAAAAAGATTGCCTACAGAAGAATGACTTCATTAAATATTTTATAAATATCTTCTTGTAAACTTCACATATACTATGGATTTTGAAACCACCTATTCTTTCTGTGTTTTTTTAATTTCAGTAACATTATCACAAAACACATTAAAACTGAGCTACTTATTTTTTGCAAATCTTCTTAGGGCAGATTAACCTCCTGAGCGTTACACTGAGGTCTAGATTTCTGTACCAAAAGTGATCCACTGTTTTTCATGAAATTTTTGGATCGCGAATACCAATGCGCGAGCGAGCGTCCGATTCTGCTTGATGAATTAGGGCCTATGTCTCTATTAGCTTAATAAATAATCACACAGATCTTAAATAACAAGATATTATTAACAGAGAAAAGAATTAACAAATTTACAATAGTTGTTTAGGAAAAGCCAAAGAATGGTTACAAAAACACAAAAGTGATAGATTTTGCTCACATAATATGAATAGTTGCATATTTTGTGTAACTTTTGTTTTATCCATATTTTATGCTGTGCATAGGCCATCTCACAGTCAATTTCATTTATTTCCTCAGCATTAGTGAAAGAGGATGGATGAAGCTGGTGATATCATCTGAACTTTAGTTCTTTGACAGGGACTGTTCTTACCACCTGCAAATACTGTCCATTGCCATTTTGTTCACATTATTTTTCAGCATATAATGCCTCTTGAAATATTTCCTTAGCAGTGTTTGTCACATCTCTGATATTTCCTATTCTGGAACAGTACATTTTTCTATTATACAGATCGCCATTTACTATGCTTTATAGAAAGCATTTCATATTTCTTTGGGAGATTGAATGCATGAACAATAAATTACATTAACAAAATCTGACTCTTGGAACTGTTGCAACCTTTGCCAGTGCGTTTTTTGCAGTTTTCTTGAGTTCTTGCAGACCTAAATCTATTGATAAAACTACAATAATACTAATATATAATGAATAGGAACATATCAAAGAGTAGTGCTGTATATACTTACTATAAGTAGTTGACAAATTCAACCGTGGGCTCCTATGCAGAATTGACCTGGCATTCACATTCACATTGGGCCCCTGTTTGCTTAAGAACCTCCCTATGTCTAACCCTGCTTGCAATGGTGGTAATTTACTAAAGTAATTTTGGTTGTTTATCTATCACATTAATTATCACTCAGCAAGATATATATCACCGTTTTGTGAATGTAGTAACATACTCAAATAGTTTACAAATATTGCAAATAATCCCAATCATATTCTAGAAAATATAAAAACACATGATTTTTGCTTTCACATGGCTAATGAAATCAGCAGAACTTAGCTAAGCTAAGCTAATTAAACAATATAGAGTAATAATCCAATTTACTAAGTGAACAGCTTTTACTTTTGTGAATCAACCCCGACGCATTTAATGTTTTGTGCTTACATCTTAATAAAGATCCCTGCTGTATTTTCTCATTATAATACATGCTTCTTTTTTGCTTGAACAACAGTATTGCATTACATATAAACAATGTAAAATCGTGAAAAACAAAATTCTACCACCTTCTGAGAAAACAATCTACCTTAAAAATGCATGTAACTATAAACCTTAATCTTACATACCGTGTGCAGAAGCTGAAGTTATGTTTTTCCTACAGGCATCATATAGAAATACAGAAAAACTGAAGAAATGTAGGTTATTATTTACCAGCTGTCATTTTCCTAATGCAGCTTATATAATAACATTCTTTGTTTGCACAAAATAAGCAACCTTTTTATGTTTTTTATATACATAGTTATTTATATTCATAGTTATATACTTATTTAAGTATGATTTTTTTTAAATCAGTTCATTGTAAATGCTGGCTTAAAAATTCACACATTTAAATGTTGCTGATTGTAATTAAAATGTACCTAAACTCAACATTTTAACTTTATACTTTACAACCCTTATATGTAAAGCAAAAATGTTCATTATTTTAATTTTAATTTTTTTTTTTTAAAAGGTTGCAGCACCTCCCCTCTCAGTCTTGATTGCAGCAGCAATCAAGGCTGAATGGGATCGCAGAGCCTCCC
>NC_092859.1:114254813-114290210 GCF_032062135.1 Pyxicephalus adspersus
AAGAGGAATTTCAGGATAATGCGATTCTGGATCAAGGGAAGGTCCAGTGCCATTAAGGGATCTGTATTTTTAAAGGTAAGGGTAATTTTTTTGTTTTCTGTTTAGTTCCGCTTTAACACAGTTTGGATGATCACAAAACAGATCTAACTCCAAAAAACTGGGATTTTTTGTTTGTTTTTTTATTATTATTAAAGCAGCCTTGTGTTTGCTATTTCATCATTTTGCGGGAGCTTCTTTGACCAATAACATACCACTTGTTTAAAAAGAGAGAAAGCTGTAGGAGGTAATAAACATATTGCATGAAAGACATAGGAAACAGCTAGGATATGATAATATTAACAACCCACTGAGTACTAACTAACGTACTGAGTACCCACCCTGCTTTCAGCTCAGTTGATCATTTCTTCTCCACCATGGAGGAGATCAATGATGACCCAGACCTGACCCAAACCGCGGAAATGAATTTGGAGTACCTTACCAGAGTTCTGACGCTGGGCCACTAGTACCCGTTGGGGAGATGCTGTTCTTCTCCATCACTTTAGTCAGGGCATCAGAGATCAAGTCAAGGACCTGCTGTTGGGTCTTCCCTCTCCTACCACACTAGATCTTGCGGTACAGCAGTTCATATGTGTTGATCGGCGGATCAGGGAACGCGGCCTGGAGAAGGTCACCCGTGGAAATGGGGGTCGTTCACTTCCTCAGTTAAAGCCCTCTGATGCCCCCAATAAGTTTACCGCCAGGTGCAATGATTTCATCTTTTTTCCCTGAACCAGAGGAACCCATGGAGATTGGTTCATCAGGACTCGCTCCCACCGAATGCAATCAGTGCCTGCAAGGGGGACTCTGCCTTCACTGTGGTGATCCTGGTCATAGGGCAAGGACCTGCCCCCGCAAAGAAGCTGGAAGATTACAGATTATCAGGGGTGCAGAAGGTGGGAACCTCAAACCCCCTAGCCGAGTCTCAACGTCGCCTCCTGTTTCCAGCTACCGTGTCTTGAGACGGAAAGACCCGTCAGGTCTTGGCCTTCCTTGTTTCTGGAGCAGATGGTAACCTCTTAGACCAAGATCTCGCTTCTGACCTGGGGACACCTGTCACCCCTCTTGGCCCTGAATTATCCTTGGCCGTTGATGGCACCCCTTTTCAAAAGGAACTTACACCTTCCATTACCCCAGGAGTGCTTTTAACAGTGGGAGCCTCCCATAAGGAAGAGATCCGCCTGATTGTTATCAGCATGGTTAAAACCCCCCTGTGATTAACTGGAATTCGGGCCAGATTGTCCAGTGGGGGATCAAGTGTCAGGCTAACTGTCTCACATAAGTAATGGCAGTACAGTCCCTCGAGGTGGCAGAAAAATTGGCCGAGCCATACCGGGAGTATTCTGATGTCTTTTGACCTCGAGCAGCTGACAAACTCCCCCCTCATTGGCCCTATGATTGCCCCATTGAATTACTCCCGGGAACCATGCCCCCTAGGGGTCATGTGTTTATTTGACCGGTCCAGAAATAAAGGCCCAGAAAGAGTACATCCAGAACCTAGAGAAAGGCTTCATCCGGCCATCCTCTTCCTCTGCAGGCACTGGCTTCTTTTTTGTGGAGAAGAAGGATGGCGGGCTGAGGCCCTGTATTGATTATAGGGGCCTGAAACAAATTACAGTGAAGAACCATTACCCCCTGCCTCTAATGGAAGACCTTTTTTCCCAGGTCAACAGGAGCTCAATTCTTCACTAAGCTTGATATGAAGTGGGCCTACAATCTCGTCTAAATTCGGAAAGGTGATGAGTGGAAGACCGCCTTTAACACCAGGGATGGGCACTTTAAATACCTGGTAATGCCCCTTGGTTTGTGTAATGCCCCGGCGGTCTTCCAGGAATACAAATGATGTATTCCGGGAATTTATGGGAACGTTTGTGATAGTTTACCTTGATGACATTTTGGTCTATTCATCTTATCTTCTTCTCTACAGAACCCAGGTGCGCCAGGTCCTCCAGAAGTCTTTGGGTTGGTTTTTTGGGGTAAATTTTGTCAGATCATGGCTTGGCTTTGGATCCAACCAAGGTCTCAGCTGTCCTGGAGTGGCCGCAACCCACTGACCTCAAGGGTCTTTAGCTCTTCCTGGGCATCACATATTTTTACGGTAAGTTCATCGAGAACTTCTCCTTCATTGTTCACCCTCTGACAAAGCTTACCAAGGAAAGGGGTGGATCCCTCAAGGTGGACGCCGGAGGCCTGTGAAGTGCTGAAGAGGGCTTTTTGCTGTACACCCATATTATGCATCCAGTGCCCACTCCCCCGTTTATTGTAGAGGTGGATGCTTAGGAGATTGGTGTAGGAGCAGTTTCCCCCCAGTACTCTGGGCAACCAGAGAGATTGCACCCCTGTGCCTTCTTCTCCTGGAAGTTTTCTGGGGCTGAGCGTAATTTTGATGTGGGCAACAAAGAACTTCTGGGGGTGAAGTGGGCATTCGAGGAATGGAGGTTTATACTGACCAAAGGAACTTAGAGTATATCGAAGGGGCCAAACGTCTTAACTCCCGGCAAGCCTATTGGGCCCTATTCTTCACAAAATTTAATTTTCAAATCACTTATAAGCCAGGTTAAAAAAACGTTAAGGCCGATGCCTTGTCCCGTTCCTTCCCAGAGGCCGCTTTCCCTCCGGATCCGTGCCCCATCCCGATTCCCCCCCCCCCCAATGCGTGGTGTTCGTCCTGCAGACCCCGCCGTTATTGGAGAACCTGATGAACCTCTTGTCTCCCCTTTAAATGGACCACCCCCTGGAAAACCTGAGGGTTGTTTGTATGTCCCCCTCCATCTTCGCCTGAAGGTTATCCAACAGTTACATGATTCCAAAGCTGCCGGCCACCCAGGAATTAAAAAAATCCCCTGCATTAATAAGACGGCATGTTTAGTGGCCCCACATGTCAGTAGATGTTGAGTCCTATGTTCGCTCATGTCCTATCTGTGCCCAATGTAAATTGTCCTGTTCCGCTCCCTCCGACACTCTGCTTCCCCTGCCCATTCCTGTGGCTCCATGGACCTACATATCCATGGACTTTATCACAGACCTTTCAGAGTCCGTGGGATTTTCAGTAATCTGGATGGTGGTAGATTGCTTTAGTAAGCAAGTCGCTGGAGCAATATCTCCAGAGCTTTGTGTCCGGATGCCAGGAGAGATGGGCAGACTATCTTCCCTTTGCGGAAGTGCCGTATAATAATGCAGAGCATTCCTCCACCAGGATCTCTTTGTTCATGTGCGTTGGGGGTCCGAATCCCAAGGTTTCCTCTCTGTCGGGTCCACCCTTTGATCTTCCAGCCCCTAATTATTGGGTAGAATGTTCCAGATCTGTTTGGAACCAGGTCCAACCTAATCTCAGAGTAGCAGTAGCCAAGCAGAAGTGGTTTGCAGATCGCCATAGATCCCCTGAGCCCTGAATTAGGGCCCGTTCCCCATATTGGAAATATTAAATAGAGTAACTTTTAGGGTTAGGCTTCCCAATTCCTTGAGTGGGGTGGACACCTTCCATGTTTCCTTTTTAAAATATGCTACTGATTCTGCTCCCCTTTCAGACCCCCTCCACCGATTGAGGTGCAGGGAGCACTCGAATATGAAATAGAGAAAATACTGGACTCTTGTAAGGTGCGTAACTCCCTGCAGCGTATGGACCAGAAGAGAGGTGCTGGGTGCCGGCCTACCGCATACATGCAGAGGAACTTGTGTTGGAGTTTCACCGGGATCACCTGGAGAAACCACGACATGAGGGTCCTCAGGCCCCTCCTAAAGGGAGGGTAGTGTAAGGTACTTACCCCGCCGGCAAACCCACATCGTCCTCAGTGGCCCTAAGGATTGTGGGCAGTGTAGGGGAGGCTGGTGCAGCAGGCAGCATAGCCGAGGACCTGCTGCTGTGCTAGCACTGTGTCTCCCCGCTCTGGCGGAGGGATCCATTGTGGCTGAACGACATCCCTATTTTTCCTGCGGATGTGTGCAATGATGCACACGTCCTCAGCACTCCTGCGGACGTGCGTAGCACAGCATGGTCCAGGGGCCCTGCTGTAAGAGTCGTGCGTGCTACTATGTGTGTCCTTTGTAGCCCTGGGGGCAGGGCAGTCTGTTGCCTCACCCCAGGGTGTGGCATGCTTAGCTTGAATTTCCTGAAAAAATCCTGCTAAATCGTTAGTTTATTAATTCACCCTATCTAAAAGCGCCGGGTGGTGCAATGCAAATAGGCAGTCTACCCATTTAATGAAACCAGTCAATTGCACCCTTGCCCATTATAGCTTCTGTGTTACAGTGTGTTTGGGTGCGTTCTTTTATTGGACTACTGTGTTGTACTCTTGTATTGGACTACCTATGTTGTCTTGTTACCAGTTCAGACTTATTACCCACAGCGACCCGGCCTGATTACTGACCTTTGCATGAACTCTGCCTGCCCTGACCTCGGATTCCCCCTGACTACGCCTTCTGTCTCATCCTTCTGTACCTTACTTTATCGGACTGACCTTTTGTGTTTTGCCTGTATCTTGATCACACAATAAAGGTTGTTAAAGTACTTCCCGGAGCTGATTGTGGTTTGTGCACCCAGGCGCATGACAGAAGCTGTCTTGATCAGCCTTTCACAAACTTTTTAACATCGGGGAACCCTTAAAATAACTTTCAGGTCTTAAGGAACTACTGCTATAATTATTATAGCCACAGCTCACAGTACATTAGTGTGGTGGTTAGTGGGAAGAATGCCTCGTACATTGTTGGCTAATGAGAAGAATGTCACACTTAGAGATGATCATAAAGATAGTTGGTGTCACTTAAACTGACCAGAGAGGCACAAATTGGTCATGGTCCAATGATCGATTAGCAACTTCTTGAGGAACCCTGGTTGAAAGACACTGGCATAGATAATCTGCAAAATGTTTTTAACAAAGCAAAACATGTCCAGTTGTTTGTAACCAACCAATACTAGCTATAAAATCAAATCTTAAGGCATTATTCTGTTTAAACTTGGTATATGTAAAATATTTAAACAGCAGGGTTATCTCATCTACAATTCTTCATTTTTATTGACCTTCTGCTCTGTCCCATTCTGTTGCAAGACATCCCCTAATCCATTATTTAAAATAGGACTACTTCAAAAATACAGGCAAAAATATATACATTCAACACATACATTGGTCCCCATTTTGGACACTTCTAGGCGCTGCAGTTGATACTACCATGCTTCCTGGGAAACACAGGAGCTCGGAAGCCAGTGAGAAATGGTTAAAGTTTATTTTCACAGGTGTTTGCTTTAGGTAAAACCAAGAAGACCAAGAAAACAATGCTACTTTCCCTAATATGAAATTTTTGAATACATTTAAACAGGATAACCTTTGAGGAGTCTAATGTCAATATAGTGGAAATACACTGGACGTAAAAGGTGTGCATTTTGTATTAAATCTACAACATACAAGAGTTAAACCACAGCATTATAAACATCAGGGCTCACTCAGTGCTTAGCCTCAGAGACGGTCTTGACTCAAAACTAATACAGTCTGTGTTGTCTACAAAAGAATTTTTAAAGCATCTGATGCCAAGCATGTTATAATCGTCCTGACTGTTAACAGATGCCCGGCACAGAAAACACATAACAGAACCCCAGAAACTGTCCTGCAGCAATTTGTGGCTGACCCAACGATACTGTTTAGTAGCATTGTTTATATGTTGTAAGATTATACTTGTTGGAAAGTTTAGGCCATCAATAATCACTGACCTAGAAAATGCTTGTGCTTCCTGATGATCATGTACTGTGAAACATATTTCATTTCATTCTCATTGGTGACACATCTGATAGTGTTCATCTTCTATCATTTCCATGCATTTATCTCCCTCTGTGATGCGTGTTATTCTGCACTATCTCACTGTACTGTTTACCATATCCTGCACCTTCACTGAATTATTTTTCCAAAGCAGTCATGGAAACGCAGAGCAGATCCAGGCTCTAATGGTCTCTGAATTTCATACACCACTCAATATTCTCAAATAGTTTTTTTTTGTATTTTTTCTAAAAAGAAATGAGAACTGCTCACCTGTCAGAAGATCTATCATGTATACATCTGACAAATAACATCCCATAGTATGTTTAATATATACAAGCTAATAACTGTAAAGATGATTGGTAGTATTTTTACTGGATAAATATGCAATGTGAAATATCTTTCCTTGATGTATTTACCTTCTAAGAATTTTTTATGTTTTAGTGGCAAGGAAAAGGGAACCACAGTGGATTTAATTTTGTTTTACCATGTTTTTTGTTCTACATTTTTATGAATACAAAATATCTAGCTGCATTCCTTCAAGACAAGATTTCAGTAGATGCACTTCTGGCATTCTTAAGTCTGTGCTGATAAGTCTTCATTGGCTTTGGATATCTGTACTTCACTATTTTCACTATTCTCCTTTGCAAAACTGTTGCAACTCTGTTTAGTTGAAGGTCAAGAGCTGCAAAAAAGCTAATTCTGCAAGATGTGTTACAATAAACCAAGACTTGAGGAAAGACAGAGTACTGTAGTTATTAAAACCTTCCCCCCTGCCCCCATAAACCAACACACAACACCAACTTTGGTTAAATGGCCCGTAGGCCTTTTACTAAACAACAACAACAATTGAACAATAACTCCTTAAATAAATATACCATTATATATAACATTACGTATATATATATTAAATTCCCAATAACAAAACAAATTGTACATAGTATTAACAATAACCGATTACACCTAAATAACAATCCACTTAGCACTCTAATTTTAGTTACCGGTCCTCGAAGGTCTCCCCTTCACACTAACCCCCTTTTTTGGGATCTGCACCACCAGGATATGTATCCTCCCAGCCGCAACCCCCAGACTCGGGAACAATATCATCATTAATCCCAGTCCCCAACCACAAGCCTTTCAAACATGATCCTCCAACACAACAATTACGGAGATTCCACACCACAGGTGGATCTCCCACCCCACCCAAACCAACTTCCTCGGTACCTTTACTGTCTGGTCCCTCCCTCTCTCTTCTTAGCCCCTTTTAAGCTTTACACCACCCCTACCTGCAGAGCAAAACATGGTAACAACACAAAAAGGGGAAGACAGTATATGCAATACATATAGTGTGATTCCAAGCTTAGGAAACACCCAAAATTTACCATCCTCACCAATCACTACAGAGCCATGGCACACTTTTTGTGGTATATTACCTTTAGCCAACACAAATTTGTCTTTAGCACACAGGGCATTTTGTGTTTGCCAGAGGCCATGGGTTCCCAGTCCTCTCTTGCTTTGAACTAGGATAGTGTTTGTCTCTTGGATAATAGGAGGTAGAATGGCAGTAAGAAATTTAATTTTTATGTGAGGCAATCCTGCATACATAGGATAACATAACAAAAAGCAAAAAACAGGTAAGTCTATTTCATCTGCCTTATATTGCATGCTCCCAATTATAGCTGCAATGGGAATTATTCCAGGGAATTGAACCAGGAATTGGAACAAAATTGGACAAACAAATACAATCTGCAACTGCCGTCTCCTGCCTTTGGACTGATTTATCCACCTGGACTCCAACACACCTCTACTGCTGCAATTCTCCGTGTCACAATTCCACACTCTTTCTCTGGCTCTGGATAAAATTGCCCCTGCCACCTTCCGCTACCCCTGTCCTGTTAACCCCCATCCCTGGCACAACAATCACACCAAACAGCTACAAAGGACTGTTCATGTAGCTCAGTGCAAGTGGACAAAATCTGGCCTCAGCGCTGACTTCATGGACTATAAAACCAGACTACAACACTTTAACACTGAGCTCACTGTCACCAAGCAAAATGATTTCTCTACTGTCATTTCCTCACAAGCTTCAAACCCACGCAGCCTCTTCTCAACAATTGACTACTTCCTAATCTCCACACAACAACTCACAACAACTCTGCCCAAGACATTGTCACCTACTATAAAATTAAGATAAAATTGACAAAATCAGACATGATGTCTCTGCTCACCGGGCCACTCCAACCATATCCTCTCCTTCCACCAGTTAATCATCACTTGCCTCCCTCAGCCCTGTTACTGTGGATGAAGTCTCCTGTCTTCTCTCATCATCTCCATCTACTACCTGTCCGCTTGACCCAATTCCCTCTGAACAACTCTGTGTCCATTCCTCCACCCTGGCCACCGTCCTAACCAAACTATTCAACCTCTCCCTCTCTACTGGTATGCACTTCTCCGCTTTCAAAAATTCCATAATTCCCCCTATCCTGAAAAAAACCCTACTAGACCCCTCCCTACCTTCTAGCTACCATCCTGTATCCCTTCTCCCATATGTTTCCAAACTTCTTGAGCGCCTTGTCTACAAAAGACTCACCGATTACCTGAGCACCAAATCTCTCCTTGACCCTTTCCAGTCTGGTTTTTGAGCTGCCCATTCCACCGAAACAGCCCTTACTAAAATGGCCAATGACCTCATCAGAGCTAAGAATCAAGGCAACTTTTCCCTCCTCATTCTCTTTGATCTTTCCTCTGCTTTTGACACTGTTTATCACCCCCTTCTAATACAAATCATGTGCTACATTGGTATCAGTGACATTGCTCTCTCTTGGTTTGCTTCTGATCTGTCTGACCGCTCCTTTTAAGTTTCTTTCAATGGTAATTCCTCCTCTCCCACTCTTCTCACTGTTGGTGTTCCCCAAGGGTCAGTCCTTGGACCGGTCCTTTTTTCTCTGTACACCTCCTTGTCTTGATAGTCTCATAGCCTCCTCTGGCTTACAGTACCATCTGTATGCTGATGACACTCCTTCATTCTTCATCCTTTCTCCTTCATTCCTGGATAAGGTCTTATGCTGCCTGTCAGCCATCTCATCATAGATGAATGACAGATTTATGAAACTAAACCTGGATAAAACAGAACCCATCATCTTTCTCCTCAAATTCCAAATCTCCCCCTGACATATTCCTAACTGTTAACAACGCTGTTATTCGTCCCTCCCCTCAGGGATGTTGTCTCGGTGTCACCTTCTAATCTGTCCTCTCATTTATCCCCCATGTTCAGAAAATTTTCAGATCCGGTAACTTTCACCTATGCAACATCTCTAAAATGCGCCCCTACCTGTCCCCAGAGACCACCAAACTCCTTGTACATGCTCTTATCATCCTTCGTCTGGACTCCTGTAACATCCTCCTCTTTGGTATTCCACTAATCCGACTCTCTCCTCTACAATCTATTATGAACGCTGCATCCATCCTTCCCATGCTGCTGCATCTCTTTGCAGTTCTCTTCACTGGCTTCCATTTCACCCTAAAATCAAATTCAAGCTCCTGTGCTTTGCCTTCATATCCCTTCACAATTCTTGTCCCACTTACTTTTCTGACCTGGTAAAAAAATACTCCCCCAGCCGCTCTCTCCACTGCCTAGATGGCCTACAACTGACTTCCTATCTTATAACCTCAGCACATGCACAGCTCCCAGACTTTTCTAGAGCTGCCCCAATTCTCTGGAATAGTCTTCCTCGTCCTATTCCTAAACTTCCCTTAACCTCCTTGACTAAGCCAAATCTTCCCTAAATTGGCAATGACCAGGACTAGGTAAAGCTAGTCGCGGACCTGTTTCTTTTAACTTTGCTTGTTACTTTGATGCAACATTAAGTGTGTAGTGTAAGATAATTATCCAACTCAGCACTGTAATCTCATCAGAGAAATGCCCCAGGAGCTTAGAATAAAAATGTGCCTGATGCTGGAACGGTGTTTAGATGGCAACCAGTAGAGAACTGAAGCAAATTTATTCATGATTTTCTGATGGTTTAAAGCTTTGGTGAGGAGGTGGCTGCATTTATTTCCAACTTTGTAACAAAACCTCCTACATCATACCATTTATTTTACTTTTATGAAGAATCTCATTTAGATGTTATCTTGCTATTTTACATTTTACAGAGACAGCTCATACCTGCAATGCTCTGTGAGAGCCGTAGATTCTTAACTTCACATAGCAAATTTATTTTCAGTTCCTTACTTTTTGAACCTTGAACCATGTTGAATAAGTGCCTGCAATTACATATTTGTGTATATTACATCTCAATGAAGGATTGCTGTTCTTAAATGTGTTGACATGAAGTTAGAAATGATGACTGCTATACATGACTACTAAGTCTTTGGGAAATTTTTCCTTGGGCCCAATTTACTAAATAATTGGGAAGAATAAAGGATGGCCATGCAATTCAGTAGTATTCTCACAGTATATACTCACAGTATATACTGCACTTGTAATGTTTACATAAATGCACATGGCTATGACAAGACAACATTCACCTGGCTACTCACCTGAAAATGTAGTTTGTTAAAAGAAGGATCTGGGCTTTAGCAACCAAACAGCTAAGTAACGATATCCCTGGATTCAAAATTACATTTTTATAATGTTTTTTGGGGCAGGATCACATCAGTTTGCAAAAACTTTTATATTGGAAAAAGAAATCATAAAATGTATGTTGAGTTACTAAAGATGGCAGGTAGCACCCATGCATGATATGACCTATAAGCTTGATCAGCAAATAGCAGCAATCTGGTAGTATTAATTGACAGATTGGTCATTTTTTTAAAGAATATTCCTTGTTGAGGCATTTACAGTAACACTGGCACCTCTTTGATATCCATATAATAAAATACATTATATAATGTTGGGTGATATTATTTAAAATAAAGCTCATATATAGAGATAGACCAGTATATATGGCAAGGTGATACCTGATTTAAAGGGTTGTGGGCATACCTTTGATTAGCCTGCAGTAAGACTTGATTTTCAATATTTTACATGGAGCTCTCTCTGTAATCCTTTGTTGAGTATTCAATATTTATTCAAAATCAATAGCATTTTCAATAGTGTCTTACCAACATACATATTATTAAAGAACAAAGCAACTCATCTGTTAACTGAAAGCCTCATAAGGTAAAATATTGGTTAAGAATGATCATTGGCCGGCATTGGTCAGAACCTACTATATGCAACGTGTCTGTTAGTCATCTGCCAAGCCATTGGACCAGAAAAGGTGGGGATCCCTGGGCTTCATCTATTTTCCTCAGCTACATTTGTTTTATTTTATCTAATTTTTTTGTTATTGCTATGCTACATCTGTTCTTATATAATCAAATATTATACAGCTCATTTTTACTCTTAAGTTTCTGTGTTATCTCTCCTTGCACACTTCAAATTAAACTTAGGGAAGAGAGTTCTCTATATGGACTGTAAGTACTTTGCTGGTTTTAGATATCGCAGCTAGAAGCATCCATGACAGTTTAGGTTCAGGGGAATCAAGAGAGTGATAAGCTAACTCTGTATCTTTTTTTGCCTTGTGTTCTAGTTCAAAGTTGCCCTTGGTGCCCTGGGATTTATTCATTGCCCAAAAATACTTAGGGCATAGAATATGTGGCCTACCATGGTTCATGTTAGGTTTTATTTATACCTTCCTATTGCAAAATAGAAGCTCATCACAATAATGTTTAGTATATTATGTAAGATTATTACCTAACATATAGCAATACAGAACATATAACTTTTATGTAAGGTACAGGGACAACTGTTTGAGATTTTGTATCACTTTCTGCTGCATAAACAACAAAATACCTTGATAGGGGTTTTAATCCTTGCCTACATTATCCAAAATACACTTTAAGGCAGTCTTACTCAACTAGGGTTCCTCAAAAGGTTGCCAGGAGTTCCTTAAACAATGAGAAGTTGTGACTCTCAGGTCTGTTTAACTGACACCAGGTGCAAGCCTTCCCATTGGCTTGCACCTACGGATCACCACACTAATGTATTGTGAGTTGTGGATATAGCAATTTTAGTAGGGTTTCCCTGAAGACCCAAAGGTTATTTTAAGGGGTTCCCCCATGATAAAAAGCTAGATAAACAGTGCTTTAAGACATAATTGTCATAACTGGACACATATCTAAATACTGTCTGTTTAGTATTGATTGAAAAAGCTTTCATTTATCTATTGCAATAGCTCTGCTCTTCAGAGCTGGTGATTCTGACAAAGCAGATTTTGAAATGAGTGGTATGATGGGTGCATCGGCTATGCACTGTGAAGGTAAAGTAAGCCAGTTATAAGCAGAAAAATTGAGAAAGAAGTATCCTATTTGTTTTTATACCAGCATCCATCCTTGTGGAGCGTACATCTCAGTGTGGGCTTTCCACAAAATTCAACATTTTCTATGTCTTTAGCAATATGTGTAATGCTTAATCTTTTCCTTTCAAGGCCAAGGTGTTAGTAAGATAGTTAGATTCACCTGATGGGGGCACATTGCAAGGCAGCATAACATTTCACAGACTTTATTTAATTTTGTCTGTGAACTGATTTCTTCTAAACTGTAGTCACTGCAAGTCAAAATGATACCCTCCTTTACAATCTGCTTAGGCAGAAAATAATTTATTTTTTGCTGGCGCCTGAAATCTAGGATACAGTTTATTACAATTTCTGAGAAATATGCTTTATACAGGACCCAGAAGATAGATTTATAAATGTGCCCTTTGCTTCAGGATGTGCCAAGAAACAGGAAAGCGTAACAGCTATTTAAATAATAAGTGGACACTAAATAACGCCAATAAAATTGCATTCTGATACTTTCATTATAAGCCAGGCATTAAAAGTAAAGAAGACTTATTGAGAAACACATTTTTCAACAACATTGTGGCATTTGTGATTAAGCTGTTTCCAATGTATACCAATGTAAAAACTAGTTTAGTATCAGAATGCTGCTTTTATATATATATATATATATATATATATATATAAAATATTTTTGCTAAACACAGATGCATACTCTGATTAGAATTTAGGTTAGAAATCAAAATGGGGCTTCATGGAAATATCATTTTTTGCTATTTGCCATAGTATGGTATAGGAAGCTTCTGTCGTTACCAATGTTAATTGCTTTGTGAATTTTAATACACTGGATTAATTTCCCACCACATGAAAAGCTATAGACCTGAATGCTGAGAAGTTCTTCAAAATTTCTATCATGCTTTATAAAATGCTTTTGTTTGTCTTCGATGCCAATGTTTGAGCATTGCCACCTTTGTCTATCTCCATTTTTTTCTTTTATTGTTTGGTACAGTCTAACTTTCTTCATCTAAGGCTATATTCAGACTGGCAGTGGTTACCCCTACCTCATGCCAGTAACCCACTGCCTCGGGGGAGACAGTAAATGTAGCTCCTACCCACAGCAACCTTATAAAGAATGAATAGGGTGGCAGTGAGCGTTTAGTACATCTAACTGCTGTCTGCTTTCCAATCTGTACATGCTAGTTCTTTAAGAACCAAGGCTGTGGTGCAGGAGAAGAGCAGCTGGCAAGCTGCCAATCACATGGGGATTATGTACTGGCAGAAGTTCTGTTAAGGTAGCACGTTAGTAGCTGTACTGCTTCAGAGTTATGTCCTAGCAGATCAGACAAGATGTCCGGAACCTTGCAGCTCCTTATGTTGCCTGCTGGTGGCACTGTGGTTTGGCACGCCTTGCATGTGCTCTCACAGGCAACCAGCAGGCTTCAGAGTCACCTCCTGGTTTGGCAACACCTGTGGCTCATAATTGGTAGGTCTATATATTCTGGCTTGACATGTCTCCCTCTGCCTTAGCATTGGACCTGAAATCTCAAACCTGACTCCTTGCTGGTGCTCTGGCCACTTCCTGTCTTAAATCCTGCCCTAGCACTGTGCTTGAATTTCTTGTATATTATACACTTTTGTGAAAAGTTTGATGTCACTGTATGTTTAAGTTTTTGTCACATTCACTGTTGTCTGCTGTGTTTTTAACACATTCTCTTACAATGAATACACCTAAACTATCCCTGACTTTTTAGTGTATGCTGCCAATGCTGGTCTACCTCCTGTTCCTGTTGGTAGAATCCCTGGTAAAACCAGTTCTGGAAAAAAGAGCTGATTTATTCCCAGTTGACTTTGGAAAACCCAAAAGATCGCTGTATATTGTAGACCATAATGCAAGTAGCCTGCTTATAATGTTATCTCTAAGATACTTAGCTAGAAAAGTTTGACAGTGTTGATTATGTATATTCTAAATGTTTTGGATATAAAGGTTCATCAGTTAACAGCACATTTTTTGCAACAATTTATGTGCCATATGTTTGCATTTGTTACAAGTCTTTAACAAAGCTTGAACATGTATCTTACAACTAAAAAGTGTTTTATTTTATCCAAGCACAGGAAGTGACATTTCTTCTCGGTTCTCAATATTTTCAGTATTGAAATTCTTTTGTGTGCTATCCTCTTAGGAGAGATGAATCATCAAGTCAAACAAGAACTTTGGATCCTTGCATTGTCAACTTGTCTTTGTTTTGATCCAGTAACAGAGTTCAATACAAATGGTCATAGTAGTAGAAAAAGCTCCTCAGGTACCTAAACTACAAAGAGTTACTTTAACTGTGTTCATGTTCATTGTTAACTTTTGTTTCAGAAACCTCATTTTGTCAATAACTTAGAACTGTTATGACAATATTTGCTTATTGGTACAGTTATTTTAGCGTTTATTTTTGAATTAAAAAAGTAGTCATTTTGGTTTTAATTAATTCGTCTTTGGGTCACTTATAAAAAAGGCAACCCTATAAAGAAGATTACCTTCTGTGTCTTAAAAGGCCACGGCTGCTGCAAATTAAGTACCTTTAATACACACACACAGTCAAAAAAATCATTGGTGTCAGTTAAACTGACCTGAGAGTCACAAATTTCCTATTGCTTAAGGAACCCCTAGCAACCTCTAGAGGAACCCTGGTTGAAAAACACTCAACACGCTCTAAGATGTAAATGGAATGGGGAGAGCTGCAAAATAAATTGATGCTGGAAAATATAAAAAGTTAATTTCAAAAAATCTGTTTTAGGAATACCTACTTTTCACCATATATGCCTTCTAGCATTCATGGCAACATACCATGCTTTGCCAAGTACACATTCAGGGCTAGTTGGATAGTTGGCTGTGTTTATCCATGAGTTGAAAGATTCTTAGCCCCCCCCAATGGTAATCCATATAAAATATATCTGAAATGATAGGTGATATTTTGCCATCAGAGCACCTAACATTTTTGTTAATTTCACCAATTTAAGTGAAGACATGACTGAGGCAGGTAAGTTCTTTTGCAGACCTACACACCTTCCCACCCCTCCCCTTTTTCCCACCCCCAGCCTTATTCCAATTCAATAAAGACACCTGCGAGTATGATGCAAATGGCCTTGCAGCTGTTTATTACAGTTTATTTAAAACATTTTAAACATTAACATCTTCAAACATTTTATGCAACAACAATTCAACCCACGTATCCATACTTCCAAGTTGCTGGTCCTCAGGGGCTTAACTCCTTCACAAACCTAACCCAGGGATTTGTGCTCCTGGATATATCTGGCTCCCAGGCGCCACTCCACCGCTTCGGGAACAAATCAAATACACAACAATCCCAAACCAACACACCACACATTTTTCCCATTTTACAACGATTTTTTTGGAGACCCCATACCATAGAAAGCTCTCCATACCATACGATCAATTTCTCCACGCACTGACCCTTGAGGACCTCAACCGCCAACCCACCTTACCCAAAATATCTAAACAACTGGGAGGGCAGGTAGGAATCTTCTTCTTTCCAGCAAAATTGTGACCTCCCCCTTATCTTTCCTTTCTTTCATTGTTTCCACCCTTGTGTTTTTATTTTCCCCCAATCCCATCCCTTACCTTCCCTTCCACATTTTCAAAACAATTTTTTCTAACACCCATATCACTGCTCGGCCTTAACACCCAGTCATGCTGGCCCTATGCCTATTGCCCCCCTGGTCTCCAGGCCTTACTTTCAATTAACCTGGACTGCCTGGGATTGGGCAAAATTTATTATACTGTTGAATTTTTGAACTCAGAATCCTAAAATATGTTAACTGTCTTTATTTTGCATGTGATATTCTTTACAAAGTGATTTTGAAATTCATTTTATCTCATTTGTTAGAACAAAAATTTTTACTTTGAACATAATTATACTGTACACCTTTATTACATCAATCAGCATGTTCTGTGTAAGTGTATCATTACCATTGGCCTTGGTAAAATGGGGAAGGTGTAAATTATTTGATTATAAAATATTTTTAAAACTTCCCTCAACCTTTAAACCACCATGGTGAAAATTGGTATAGTGCTGTTTGGAGCATGCACATAAAGGAGCAAAAATTAATTCAAATCTTGTCAAAAAGTTAAACAGTAAACAGATTGGGGCTGTTAGTAAATTGCTTTTATTTAATATTTTAATATATACTTATATTTAATATTTAAATATTTCTACAGTTTGGAAATATAGTCAAGTTGCTTTTACCCTAACAATCATATGACATTTCTTTCTGCTTTTTAATTATGTTGTGAAAGTGTTTTTTATATCATTCTTTATATAATGAAGAAAAAAAGCATGACAAAGCCCATATTAAGTTACATGAGACATCGATCAAGAAAGTACAGTACAAAAGAGCAAAACTCTTGACATTAGATTATCCCAGTCACTGTTAAAATGGCACATCAAAAGAGGCCAATCACAAAAGAAAGAAAGCAATTTAATAAAAGCCACAGGTTCTCATAGTCTCCCAATACGAGAAGTAACCCTAAAAATCAAGCCTTCCTGTTTCCCCAGGGCAGTTTGGGTTGCAAAAGTGACAAAATCCTCCTGGTCCCTAGTGGGTGGCAAATTGACCTCTAAATATAGAGAAGAATGAAATATAATACTTGAAATATGAATTGAAGAAGGGATATAGAAAAAGCTGGGGATAGGAAAATTGAAGAGATGGAGACTGGGTAAGAAGGGAGAAGGAGTCAAGTGAAAATAGGGAGAAGATGTTTTAAAATTGTTGGATCACTAGCAGAATCTCAAAGGGGTCCAGATTTGGTGGGGTGAAAATGTGTGGGGGCCAACCATTCAGCCTGACATTCTTTGAACCATTAACATTCAATGCAACTGAACTATTTATGAAAATTTTATCGCAAATGGCATTCTTTTCATTTCTTCACACAGAACACAAATAAATCTAAACAAGTTTTACCAAAATCACTCTGCCAAAATAGATGCATAGGTTTTCTTATTGTACCCTGACATTTTTTTAGGGGGACATTTTTCTTGCACTGGCAAGCCTGGCCACTCTTCTCATGCCAAGCACCATAATAGTTTCTTTGTGTTTTACTATACATATATATATATATATATATATATATAGGTATACACACACACGCATAATTATGTTGCTGAGTAACTAACAATTGAAAATTCAACAATACCAGTAACATTGAAACATTTAAAATAAATATTAAAAATCTGGTCCACTTCTTCAGGAGGGGAGATTTCCCATGATTTTGAATGTAAGTAATAAAATTGTATATATTAAATTTTTTGGGGATTTTTTTATTATGTATTCAAATTTTTATTTTTTGTATGCAATTTTGAAATGGAATATACATATATGTTTTTAACCATAGAAAACAAATATCCTTCTGAAGAAGTGAACCAGATCCACAAAACGCGTAGAGGATGATTCATGCACATGTGGTTTGCATGTCTTGCTATCGCTTGTTTTTAATATTTATAATAAAAAATTTCAATGTTACTGGTATTTGAATTTTACAACTGTTAGTTACTCGGCAACATATTCATGTGTGTGTGTGTGTGTGTGTGATATATATATATACATATATATATGTATATACACATGATTATGTTGCTGAGTATATATATATATATATATATACTGCCTTTAAAGTCCCTCATTTTTCCCTTTTCTCTTATTTGTTAATTATAGGTTGTGGCAGGTGTAATTTTGTTAAATTAAATGTGGGAGATTCTACACTTTCAACAAAGTTAGAAATCATTTTACACATCTACTTGATCTGCAGCAGATCCCTCTACACACCCTGCGTGTCCTGATGGCTACTCAGTAAGAAGGAAAGTATGCCATATATAGGCATAGGGGGCGGTGATGTAGCCCAGTAGAGCCCAGTGTCAATTCAGGGTGCCAACACCAACCAGGGTGACATGAGGAATTCCCTGTCAAAATCAATAATAATAATAAATAATAAACAATGCGGCCCGTGTGTGTGTGCACAGGGAATCCCCTACGTTTGTAGTGGATGTGTGCTGTGCGGGACCCGAAAAGAGCACGGCCACTGATTCCAAGAAAGTGCTCTGCACGGAGCCAGCACTGACACTGGACTCCATGCAGACCACATTCTTGGAATCAGAGTGGGCGTGGTCTGTGGGGGTCCCACACAGCACCAGCCCACTACAAACATAGGGGATTACCTGTGCACACACACAGACACACACGGGCCACATTTTATTGATTTGATGACAGAGGCCGGTGAAAATCTGAACACGGGCCGCAATTGGCACGTAGGATCGACTTTGGACATGCCTTATCTTAAGTGTGTATTTGATGTATAGAATGTGGAGTATTAAATTATGCATAATGGTACACCTAGTGCTTTTTTATGAATCTGGCTGATATTAGTTGATTACTTTTGTCATTGCATTTGATACTATGATGTTAATATGTACACCACCATTTCAGCACTAAATTCTTCTCCAAAAAAAGGTTTGCCTAAGAATGCCTTGAAAAGTTATTGCACAATCAAGTGGATGTCCAATAGCCCCAGGTAAAACCTTCATGCTCCTGCTGTAAGCCAGTGGAATGGTCTAATTCATCAGAGCTTTGTTCTCATCACAAGGAAAGTTTTATCTGTAGTCTCTTAGTTTGTTAATGTACGATATAGGTGTACAAATGCGATGGCTTCCTTACTAATGTCAAGGGGGGTTGACCAAAGCAGCATCCTTGCCTAGGGTCCTGTTTTGCCTTAAGTTGCTAAGTTCCTACAACCAAATGATTGCTGTCAGATTAGACTGTAATCATGATTAAGCTAAGATTGTTTTATGCCTCTAGGTACCTCTATAGTATTTAAACCATGCTTAAAGACGAATTAAACTCAAAACTGCCCAAGACAGAGCAGTTGATCGGTCCTGAGGTTTCTTCCATCGGGTCCCGCGTCGTCCTGGTATCTGTCTGCGGGCTGATGCATTAGGCGCTGCCATCTTCTCCCCTTCTTCCGGGTTCTTGTTCCTACTTCACCCAACGCAGGTATGAGATTGGGTGTTGTAGTTTGGGAAAAAAACTTGCTGATCTCACCACGCATGCGTGAGATCCGCAATTTTTTCCCCTTTTGACAAAAGGGCTCTATGCGCAGAAGGAGCACCCAAGAGTCTCCCGTGGTGCGTGACATAGGTATCCCGGGAGGCTTTGCACTCCCTTTCGTTCATTCATTCAATTAAGGGGGCGGTGCTGCACCCTTTTTTTTTTTTAAAGGGTGAATTTAAAAAAAAAAAAAAAAACAGAATTTTTCCCTTACGTTCCCTTTTATGTAAAGTGAAAATTCTGAATTTACGTACGCTTTGAGTTGTGGTTGCAGTCCTAAATAAACAGGTTAGATGATTGTGGATCTTGATATACAATTAGTTTTTCCTGTTTTTAAATTCCTTCATAAATGGCTATGCACTGAATTTTAAAACAAATGGTTCATTTGCTCGTATACTTGGTGACAAAGCAGTGTGAACAGGCAATATAAGATTTTGCAAATAATGCAGAAAACAACATTGTTTGTTATAGTCTGATGGAAAAAGAACTTAGATCTGGATAATTTCTAATAGTGATGCAGTAATTTTATATTGCTTGGGATGGAACTTTTCTTTTTATTTTACTAACTAGAAAACATTTTTATACTGCAGAATAAAGATGTTTATCCTACAATATGCCATAACAAAATTAACAATATGTGAAATGGCTGTAAAAATCATTGATCCCATTTAAATTACATTTTGAGACATCAGTACTAAACAGCAACAATTTAAATTGTATTTTCATTTTAGAGAAAGGGAAGGGAAATTATTAAATGCAATTCTAATGATACTGAAGGGGCTGGTTTTATATATGAGGAAATTAATTAAAATATAAAAGCCTAAATGCATGTCATGAAAGTAATGTATAAAGGTTTTTTTCTCCAACCATAGCATGTGTTGCCACTGCCATTGGCAAGATGCATGATCTGAATTTATAGGTATGTGTCAGAAAGCAAGCATCATGTATTTTAAGTAATTTAAAATGATTCTTTCTCAGTATGAACTCTTCTTTGTTTTTCCAAAAATACATTTGCTTACAAATTTGATTGGTCAGATCAATAAAAAATTGTCACCACCTGTCCAGTTGTCTAGTTTACCTGATGGTATATCTTTCAGTAGATCATTAGGACTTCGATATACAATTGTGATAAGAAAAAGAAAGCATAACAAAAAAGAATGATATTGATTGTTTAAAAAACCTCTCCTTGTATTAACAATTATAGAAAGCTTGCAACTTACTTGCAGCTATTAAGAATCTATAAATCTCTATATATCCCCTGGTCAAGTTGTAATGTAAAATTCCTCAGTGAGTTGAAATGCTGCATAAAACTTGAAAAGCTAAGATGAATAGATAAATACATAAATAAAAAACAGATAAATACAGTAAATTAGGTTTTATCTTAAAAAACCTGTGTTGCATACAATTTTGCGTACCTATTTTTTTTCTAAAGACCAATTGTTTATAGATATACCCAGCTTAATTCAGATTCTACAAATCTTTAAGAGAATACAAACTAAACATACACATTTAGATAGTAGTATGTGAAATGCAAATTAAATTCCTTGTTGTGCTGGGTGTCAATAATGCCATGTTTGGCAATGCAGGGTTGAGCCTTAAGTTAAAAAGGAGTACCATGCAAAATTTGAAGCATGTTTTGGTGCATGGCTAGCTCATTAATTTTCAGTTGGCTGTTCTACTACAATGCAGTGCTGTACAATAATACATTAATGCATGTGTTGATGCAGATAGAAAGATTGAAATGGGCCTTTAAAGTATATTGTTAGCAATTCTTCTGTTTCTCTGGTTCCAGTAGAAATAACAAAGAAAAAATGTATTAAAACATTACTGTATATATATATATATATATATATATATATAGTACAACAGGGGTGCTCACACTTTTACTTTTAAAATGACCAAGTCAAAATGATCTACCAACAGTAAAAACTCCTGTGCACGGAAGAGTTTATTTTGAAAGACAGGGCTCCGTGATCTACTCCCGTTGCCTTTGCGATCTACTGGTAGATCGCGATCCACATGTTGGGCACCCCTGTTGTACAGTATATACCAAAAAATAAATTGATGCAAATATAGACCAAGGTACCTATTTTTACCTGAAAATACCGAAAAATTAGTTGACTCAAGTATAAACCTAGGGCCTTACTGCTAACATTCAAAACCGCACACAATTTAAATGTCAATAAAATGAATGTGAAAAAAAACTTTGAGGTTGGGTACAATGCTTTTAAATGATCTTTTGTTTGGTCACCAGTAGATGGTGCTGTGTCCTCATGTAAAGTGTGTAACAAACTCATATTTCATTTCATCGATGTCAAGAGTTTGCTACACACAGCACAGTGTACTGGTGTAACCTACATCTAAATTAAAATGGCATGTTGAGGGCAAAACAAATCTTGCTATACATATACATATAGTATAAGTTTTAAACATTTGTATTATTTGTTTATTCAAAAATAAGTTTGTACCAGATAAATAAACAGCAATTTAAACGTAAAATAGTGAGAACATTAAAAAGCCTGCCTGCTGTTTTTGTTCGTAAATTTTATGGTTTAGAGTAAGGAAGGGTTAATGTCTCTGTCACATTTTTATTATTGTCTGCTTCCTTATTGGGAAAGTTTCCCATCATTTTTTGTTAGGTTAGAATGGGATGAAAATTTTGCTAAAATGGAGACTGGCAAAAAAACAAAAACTTTTTTTCTAGTGAGTAAGGGTTAAAACTTCTGACAATCTTTTTTCTGCCTATTCTTTGTTTCTTTATTCCTTAATGACCTTTGGCTACCCCCCATTTCCTTAAAGGGTGTCACAGAAAACATACAAAAAAACATAAAAAAAAGATTTAGGATTTAGGTGCCATAAACATTATTATCATTTTGTGAGCCTTACACATAATGCTTGTCTGATAAATGATTAGTTAAAAAAAATGCAGAATTTAGTAATGGGAATATTGAATGAAACTATTACAGCTTTCTTATAATAGACAAAAAAAATATGTTATGCACCTCCCCCCTCCAAATTCACCTGTTATCATTGAAGGGATAAATCCTCCACAGCAGACGACTAGCAATTTGGCAAACTTTCTAAGTGGCTAAACATGCACCATTAAATTAACATGCGAATTTCCATAACATAATTGCTTTCACGCATAATAATTGATGAAGTCCACAGAGAACTTACAGCAATTGAGAGATTGATAGAAAACAAAGCCCAACTATGTGGGATTTTGTCGATAATATATTCAGTCCTCTAAAATAACGAGGATGTGCAGCAGAGCAGTTATAGATTAAAATGGGAAGTGTTAGGAGGGGAACAAGGCAGCATGGTCCTAGTTATAAAAATGGATTGCTAAATGTTTAATTAATTACTCCTGTTCTATCCTGGATGGCAAGAAGGTAACTTAAGATTAAGTACAAGAATTGTTCCACATTATAAATCTCGCCCAAGTTTTCAGTCATTATGGCTACATCATGTGTATGGAAATATCAGTCTATCTTCATCTCAATTGGGCAACAAAAGTCATAAAAGTACTCAACTAAATAGAGATACCAGTTATATTTAAAGGTTTATGTATTCAGAAATTATATTCAGAAAATGTAATTAGGAGATCTGTATTGCATGGCTCATCTCTTTAACTGTAAATTTGTAATGGTCATTAGTCAAGGGCCTAAAGATTCATTTGTTCAGTTATCAGCGGGATCATTAACCTCACACCCCCGTCAGGACACGAGAATGTAATCTATAAGTCATAGGAACAGTTATTGGTGATAAGTTACTGTTGCTTAGCTTTGTTTTGTATGACCCACCATATATCAATAAAGAGTGCCATTGTCAGCGAACAAGTATTGACAAGTGTAAAATATATTTTGCTTAACTATGGTAGTTAAAGCATTAATTGAAGATGATTAAAATATAGAAGGCAAAATAAAATACATAACAGCACGACTGATTTATGAAAAGTGCACAAAGAAAATTACAGCAATAATGATACATAGGAAGAGATTAAGGTAAAGATGACATTGGGAACTCTATGCATTGTTTTTAGTGTGAGAGAGTTAATATATTTGTGCTTTATATCCATTTTTTGAACCTTAAAAATTTGATATAATGATGTTCACTTGGCAGTTCTAGATTTTCAGTTAAGGCTGAACTCCAATCAGAAATTTAAAAGCACTTTTGTAAATGTTATGTGTTACTTTGCATCATAATTTTAATTATTAAAAAATCTCTAGTTGCTGAGTAATCTGTTCCGTATTCTCTGTTCCATTTATTCACAGCTGACATGCTTGATTAACAGGTTATGCAAATACTCTTGAGCACACTGTCAATACCCACAATCCCACCCATCACATCGCTAATGTCCCAATGCATAATGGAAATTTACTTAGGTGCGCCAAACAGGCAATGGATTGTAACATCGGTTGCCTGAATGATTCCTAGCTTCAGGGCATAATTAAACTGCGAAAGAAAAATTGATGACATCACAGATGTTAGATTTCAGCTAAAAGAAGTGAGAAAACAAATCTTGTTTTTTGTTCTGATCGGTGAAGGGGGTTCAGCTTTCAGTGTGTCTGACATCGGTGTTTTCAGAAAATAAGTACCTCTAGGGAAGGGCTGGAAGGGCAGACATGTCTTTTTAAAAAAAGATTAATTGCTTTGTATAAAAGTATTCTACAAAGTTTCCTCTGCAGCCTAATTTTCTCTCCAGCAAATCTCCAAAAATAAACAGTGGAAACATTATTACTGCCACTTTTGTTTCAATAAATTTATATTTGCATTTTAAAACAATGTAAGAAAACATACAAAATATATTAGCAAAGTATAAACATCAACACAAGTAGAAGAAAACACAGTTAGGCTTAGTCTACAAGGATGTTTTCCCCAGCGTTTAGGCTGGGTCTACAGGGATGTTTTTAAAAAGGCATGTAAATGTTCATATTGCGTTTATATGCATTTTTATGCACTATTTTTAGCATTTTAAATCTTTCCCTTTAAAACGCAGGACAACATCTATGCCACGTTTTTAATGCGTTTTCCCGTGTTTTACTACACGTTTACATTTCAAGTGCTTATAAATGCAGGAAAACGGCCCACTGAAATCAATAGAAGTGTTTACCCGTGCTTTCCCACGTTTTTGGGCCAAACATGGGCTTTTAAATCCTCAGGCTTAGTCTACACGCACGTTTTCACCAGCATTTAACCTGAGGTTTTAAAAGCCCATGTTTGAAACTCCCATGAATTCCAATAGGCTAATCTACACCAGGACGTTTCTTGAGGCACGTTTATGAGGCTTATCTATAACGTTGCTAGCAACGTTTAAAAAAGTAAAACACAAGGTTAACGGCCAAAAATGCCCAAAAATGCATTTTTCAGTTTTCCTACTTTTAAGAGCACTTAAAACATAAACGTGTTAAAAACCCGGGAAAACTCAGTATAGACATTTTCCAGCGTTTTAAAGGCAAGCTTTAAAAACGTCAGTGTAAACCCAGCCCCAGGTTAAGCCTTAACCTGAGGCTTTAAAAGCCCATGTTTGAAATTCTAATGCATTCCAATAGACTAATCTACACCAGGACGTTTCCTTGAGGCACGTTCATAAGCGTTATCTATAACGTTGCTTGCAACGTTTAAAAAATTAAAATGCAGGGTTAACACTGGAAAACACCCAAAAACGCGGGCAAAGAGTTCAATGGGGCGTTTCCTGCGTTTTTCTACTTTTATGAGCACTTAAAAGGTAAATGCATTAAAAATGCGGGAGAACGCAGGAAAACAAGGGAAAATTCAGAAAAACACAGCATAGACATAGGCATAAACGCAGTAGGAACATTTACATGCATTTTTAAAAATGTCCATGTAGACCCAGACTTATAATTAGTGTTGGTGTTCGAATTCGGGTTGTCCTTATATTTGACCCGAATATGGCTGTTCAAATTCAGATAGACCCAACCCAAAAAACTCGGGATTCTACAGAAAAAAAAAATTTACAAAATGTGTTAAAAAAACAATAAAAGTTATTTTTAAACTAATTTATTGAATGTTTGTGTTTTTTTAACTAACTTTTTTTTTACAGGTTTTCCCACAATGACAATATGATTCCCTCAGCTGTGCAGCTGTGGGAATCCTCCTGTCATTGCGGGATCTCTTGTCCCCATTCTTTAATTATTGTGCCCAGGTTCACTACAGTTTCATAGGACACTACAGTTTCACAGGGCACTACAGGTGATGAATGGGGGCAAACCCATTCATCACCTATAGTGCCCAAAGATCGTACTGGAACAGCAGAGGCAATCTGCAGTTCAGTTCAAAATGTGACGTCAGGTGGGAAACTGAACTGCAGACCTCTGCAAGTTCCACTACAATGTCCGGGCACTACAGGTGATGAATGGGGACTTGACCCCATTCATCACCTGTAGTGTCCTGTGTTGTTGGATAGAGTTTCATTATCCAACAACACTTAGTACAGCGCTGCTAAACAAAACTTCAATGATGTTTGAATTTGGCATTTGATCACCCAGAGAATTTCTAACTATTTGATCGAATAGCTGTCTAATCGAATAGTGAGATATTCGACCAACACTACTTATAATGGTAAACAAGGGACTGACATATCTAGCACATGAGATCTCCTATATTGAACTTTTTATTACTATAACCATAACTTTTTTATACCGTTTTTGGGCATTTTCCAGCGTTAACCCTACATTTTAATTTGTTAAACGTTGCAGGCAACATTATAGATAATGCTTATAAACGTGCCTCAAGGAAACATCCTGGTGTAGATTAGCCCATTTGAATGCACGGGAATTTCAAACATGGGCTTTTGAAGCATCAGGTTAAAGGCTGGGGAAAATGTCCATGTAGAATAAGCCTAAATCAATGTTTCTCAAACTTTTTTACATGTGGGAAACCTTGAAATAATTTTCAGGTCTTCAGGGAAACCCTCTTATAATTACTATAATCACAGCTCACAGTACATTAGTATAGAGTTCAGTGAGAAAATGTTGCTTACATTGATGGCTAGTGGGACGAATATCCATTACAAATAGCAAAAAAGATCACTGGCGTCAGTTAAACTGACCTGAAAGTCACAAATTACTCATTACCTAAGCAACCATGGAGGTCAATAAAATGTAGCAATATATTGAACACATTGTAAACTGTGCATAATAAAGGGTGCATAGGTACACCTGTTCATCTGATTGTTAACACATATATCTAACCAGCCAGTTTTGGTGACCATACCATATTCAGGGACTTTGCATTTAATTTGTACATTTTACAAAATTAAGCATATTTTTCACAAAAATGTGAGTAATCACAGGCAAAAATGCTATTTTTTTAATTAGTTTTAATTTTAGGAAAAGCACCTGCCTATCACTAGCCTACATAGTAAATTGTACAATGGAAGCCTTGCCAACTCTCTTTGGCCACAGCACAGCACAGATGTAGCTGACCCTACCACCAAACATGTATGACCCTATGACTACAGCTGTGTTAAATTCAGCAGCAGTGGATAAACTGCATAAACATTTTAGTGAACTTTAGCACAGCTGCAGTGTTTTATGGGCAGTAGTAACAATTTACTGATTTAATTGTTCCCGGAAATAACCCCTACAAACTTCTGCAACCTACATGTAGAAGGGCAGTCAACAGGAACTTTGGACACGTTCATTGATGCAAGACCAGCAGGCTTCTTCTCTAAACACATTCTGCAGTATCGCATCTAGCACCTTTGTAAAGAAAGCACGCTGTGACAATCATAAGATGTACCAGTAATTGTGCAGCTGTTGGAAGAGAATATAGCAGTATAACAGAATCTCATCACAGTTTGTGATTTCATTATACAATATGCTGCATATCCACATTAGTTTTTATGTACGCATAAGAATAAATATTTTTTAAGCACTGGCCAATCATAGGAATACTGAAGAAAAAGTGAAGACATTACAAAGAGCAACCAATCACACCCCTTGTTAAATGTTGCAAGTAAATTATACTCCATTGACAACAAGGACAATTTTATTTATTTATTTGTTTTTGTTTCAGTTACTATCACTTTCTATTTTTTTGCTTTAAAATTATTGTATTGTTTTATTTTATTAAAAGGCATTATTTTGTAGCATACTACAGCTAGAAAGACAGTTATAAAAGAAAGAATTACAGTTAAAATACATCTTGTGATGTCAGTTACAAATTTTAGCGCAGTATGCAGAGAAACAGAGGTGAGGAATTATGTGTTAACCTGTTAGAAAGTAGCAAGATATTTCATTGGCTCCCCATGGTGGTTTCATAAATTTTTCTTATCCTCAAATACTCTCCAAATTATGTCCTTCCACAAAGGTAGTTTTGTAAAAGTCTTTCAGTAGTTTAGGAATAAAGGTCTTCAATATACCACTAAGTCAGGGGAGTACATAAATGTATGGCACATCCCAAAACACCAATTAAACACATTTGTGCTATCTCCGATAGAGGAGACATTTTAAATAATGTTCCAATTTTCCCAATCCATACAAAAAATTAAAAAATAAAACCCAGTGTATTTAATAATTTTTATTCAAGATTAAAAAATAGTATAGAAAGTACACAAATCTATATAATGCTGTGGGCCCCTTTCATGTACAATATCAGGCCCATGCCTTCCCTTCACCCACATCTTCCCCACTTCCCTTCTCCAAAAAGGATGTGGGGCTGTGTGGTTTGTTTTTAATGTTTTTTTTTAAGAAATCCGAAATCCTTTTTAAAACATATCCATTAGGTAAATATCACACCTTATCAAAAAGTCAGTAAGTAAACATTAACAGATAATGTGAAAAAGTATGTAAAAAAATTGCAACATTTTCAATTGCTTTGTCATCAAAAAGTAACCCAGGACCACAGTCAATCACAGTGTTAACTTGTTGTACTCCCACTACTAAATGACAGGTCCTCAGTGTTGTGATAATAGTAAAGGGAGTCATGGAAATTTATGTTCAGTCTGTCATTGACAGAATCTGTAGTTGATGAAGAAATAACTTATCATGCCCAAAGTTGACTTGCAGAGTTAAAAAAAAAAAAAACATTTTACAAACTCCCATGTCTAATATGAGTGAAGGATGTGGGTAAGATACCCTGTTACTCATCTATGGGAACCTCCAATGTTAATCAATGCCCTTGGACCAACTGGATTGGTATCAATTGAGCAAATTTCCAATACAAAGTAATCAACCTTTTTTTAAGCCATGGCAAATTTTAACATTGAAAAAATCCTGCGACAGACCACAAAAACAAAAATGTTACAAAATGACACTCTGTAGCCTAATACGGTATATATATAATGACAATATAGTTTCTCAATTTATATATATATATATATATATATATATATATATATATGAAGTATACCTTATATTTAAAATATATATTGTTTACCTTGCATACCAGCATGAACATGTATGGCACAATACATTGTTTTTTACTTTTTTTTAGTTTAGTTCCGCTTTAAAATGATCCTTTTGCAGTTTAAAGTTCACTTTAAATATTAAAAACAAATGAACATGTGCAAACTCCTGGTTCAAATAGTTTTATTGTTATTGTTATTGTTGTTTTATTAGCCACATCACTCCACTAGCTGTGCAAAGGTTTAACACAGGGCTTTAAGGAAACAAACCTGGAGACTCCCACGTTTAATTCAACAAAATTACATCTGCCACAGCCTGAAATTACAAAGAATAGAAAAAGAAAAGGTGAGGGACTTTAAATGCAGTATATACATATATATATATTCACACATATGACTATGTTGCTGAGTAACTAACAGTTGTAAAATTCAACAATTGTTTAATATAACAACAACAAAAATTGTTTAATATAAAAATTAAAAACAAACGATAACACAACAAACATGCAAACTACATATGCATGAATTATTCTCATGAATTATATGGAGGATAATTCATTCATATGTGGTTTGCATGTTTTGTTGTGTTATCATTTGTTTTTAATTTTTATATTAAAGAATTTTCAATGTTACTGGTATTGTTGAATTTTACAACTGTTAGTTACTCATAAACATAGTCATATATATATATACTGCATTTAAAGTCCCTCATCTTTTCTTTTTCTATTATTTGTACACAGGACTCGCTAAAAAGCTGCTAAGCTTTAAAATATTAGAGTGCAACACATTTTGTGCAAACAGTGTCATATTTTAGTAGGTATATTTTTGCACTCTTCATTCTTGTCTGTTAATGGAATGATGCAGCTTTGAAGCCTTTGTCAAATATTTGTCAAGTGACATGTAGTAGCCACTCTACAAAAAAAGGTGTGTATATTTAGATCCTCTGAAAGTTAGAATTTTACCAACCACTAGAAATCAAGATACTGGATACATAGAAGGAAACAAGTATATGTCTTCAATTTATAAGGATATACATCCTTATAGCTAAGTTCTAGCTAAGTTCTTAGTTATAGCTAAGTTCTAGCTTATAGAAGTTCTAGCTAAGGTGCAATATGACTCTCGTTGACCCAACGAGAGAGAGAGCAGCCTCTGTATACCTTTGTTGCATTACCGGTCCTGTGCTACCACAAGCCAGGAACTATGGCAACCCCTGCTGACATGAGTTGTCCGAGCCAGGACTGAGCCAGGGCTCCATGATAGTGTAGCCATAGCGATCCACCCCTGACTTGGATAATTTCCTACGGCACACCTGAACATCTCTCACGAAACATTAATGTGCTGCAGCACAATGGTTGAAAGTCACTGCTATAAAGCATATTTTTTTAAAGTATTTTTTGGGCTGAGGTGCTACTGACGCTCTTAGTAATTTTAGTGACATTACTAGGGGGTTTAGACAGTAAAGATGAACTAAACCCAGCCAACTCACCAGCGTTCCAATGCTGGGAAAAATGTTATGAAAAAGATTTGTGTATTTACTCTATTTATAAAACAGGGAATCATTCTCCCAAACATTCCCTGGTGGGAATCTTCCATGGCCATTTGTTTCAATGGCAATATTTAAATCCCACCATGGAATGTTTGAGGAAATGTCAGACTCCCTATTCTTTAAATAGAGCCCCATGCTTTCACCTTCCAAGTCACATCAAACTCCCCTTGTGTTGGGTTAGCACAATTTATTTGATATCAGTTATGTCTAACCAACAATAATGCTTTACCAGTATATACTGGTATATGTATACCATATATGAGGTCATCCTAAAGGAATGCAGCATATCCTGTAAGGTTTAAGGATGATTATGGGTCAGTACTGGTCAAACACCAGCCATTGTCTTAGTTCCACAACAGAACAAAAATAGTGAAGAAAAACTTTTTAATGGGATCAAGATATTTTTTCACTTCCTCCTATGTTTACGGGACAGTAAATTAAAAGATCCCAAATCAGAGACAGCAGAAAAAAAAGAACAGAAAAACAGATTATTTTTTATCTAATCTTGAAATATACTTTAAAACAACACTATATTTATACACAGTTTATAGTACATTTGTGTATTGGAGTTCAGATTTAATATTAATGGTATAATGGTATACAGATTTGTCTTGCTAGGATGTAGGTCATATGTTCTAATTACACCAGAATGCTTTATTTAAAAATAACCTGATTTATGTATTTTCATTTTAGCACTTAGTACAATGAAACATACAGTAAGGACAAGTCTATTTTTGCTGCAAGGTATTAGTCTCCAGTGAACACTACTGTTGCCAAAAAGACCATCATCTGATCTTTTTCAGCTATGGTATTGTATGTGTTAAACATCATCTCCATCTGTTTGTTGGCTCCCCAGAGACCTGTCTTCTGCTCCTCAGATTACAGCCAATCATGTTATTATATCATTAGAGATAATTGAGAACGAGGCTCAAAGGAGCCATGTTGCACAACTAAGAGACAAGCCAGGTGCATCATCTTTCACTTTTATCTGTTGCTATTGTCAGTACTCAGACAGCTGGGAGACAAACAGTCCCATTGGATCAATGCAGTTAAAGCTGGTCAGCTCTCTGTGTAGTAGATAGCATGAAACAACATATTCTAAGAAATCAGCAGGACATCTGTATATTATCTGATGTTACTGATCATATCCATTTTCATCCCTATGAGGATAATAGCCAGCCAACTGTACTATATATAAATATATATATATATATATATATATATATATATATATATATACACACTACTAGAAACAATTGATTTGGCTCTTCTTTTGAACCCATTTTCTACTTGGCTGCATTACTATGAAATATTTCAAACAGTTACTGCTGTGTACTATACTCTTTTACCTTTGTTTCAGATATACCTATGCAATATGCTTATTTAGAATGCATAAAGTAACACACAGGTTTACTAACACTGGCTGCTAATACTATATGGATACCAGGAATCATCTTAGTCATCACCTACTGTAAATTGATTAACATTAGGTCTGATTCTTACATTCTTACATACATATTGTAATTTAAATATCATATTCAGTGTAACATGGTAAAGCCAAATTAAAACTTCAGTTTAAATAATTTCAGATGCCTCAAAAAGGTGTTCAGTGTCCTGCAATTTGGTTTCTTTTTAAAGTAGCCACTGTTTGCATAGAAAAAGCTGTCTCTTGTCAGTGGTTAGAGAGAGCTCTCCGAGTGGAAGCTGTGATGTATTTGCACGGGTCTAATGTCCCCTACTTAGTTCTGCTTAAAGCTGTGCAATAGTCAAAACTCATGCTCCCCATTGTTTGGTTCTGTTCCGCCTCAGCATGGGGCAGGACAGACCTCTGCAGAGAGACCATTAAAAAACGTTAACTTGTTAAAGTTAAAATAACCTCAATAAATAATCTAAATCCCTTCCCACCCCTAACAAACACCCGTCAATAGGAAAAAGAGGCCCGAAGCAGGGACTAAGAGCAGGGTCTGCATGACAGGGTGGAAGGGCTGCCCAGGAATAGGGGGGGAAAGAGTTATTAGATTTGAATAGTGGTAGGGAGGGCTTTGGATGGGTTAGGATCAGAAGTGAAGCCGGGGAGAATAGTTACAGATAAAGGAGAGCTGTATTGGAAGTGAGGGACAGTTTTGGAGAAGGAGCAGATAGGCACAATGGAGTCTGTTGACGCATTGATGAGGCAGCTTAGGGCTGAGGTGGCCTCTCAGGGGGAGGCCTGGCTGCAGGATAGGGAGGCAGAGGCTATGGGGGAGACTGCCAGTGGTCCTTCAGTAGATAAGAAGGGTTACGGCTTCGGGGGGGCTAGGCCTCTGGTGCACCTGAGTCCAGAACCCATTTCCAGGGCTCATTGCCAATTTGGGAGCCCCTTGAGGAACCCTCTTATCCGGAGCTCAGGTGGGGGGACTGCGGCTGTCAGGAAGCGTAGCCCTCTTCAGATTATTGTGGGGCCTTGCGAGGGGAGGCCTGGAGCTGGGCCTTTGTATTCTGAAGGGGCTCAGCGGGAGGGGGGCTGCGGCTGTCATGGTCTGCAGCCCCCACTATGTGAGTGGTTCCGCCTTGTCAGGGGAAGCCGCACCTAAAGCCAATTTGGGCGGGTTTGTCGGTTCCATCACAAGTGCTCCGGCTGCGGGGGCAGTCACGGATTGGGGCACTGACCTTTTTGGGCATTCAATTGGACACGTTGGCAATGGAAAGTAGGTTGCCTTAAGATAAGTTGGGAGTGTTGCAGATGGAGGTTCATTTGGCGGGTGGACGAAGGAAGATGCGCCTGCAAGAGGTTCAGTCTCTACTTGGGAAACTGAATTTTGCCTGCAGGGTGATCCGCATGGGCCGGGTGTTTTGTCGGCGTCTGGCAACAGCAACGGCCAGGGTGAAGTCGCCGGCACACTTTGTCTGGCTAAACAAGGGGGAAAGGCTGATTTGGTGGTGTGGGACAAGTTTTTGTAGGATTTTAATGGGAAGCACTGCGGTTGGAAGGGCCAGATGATCCGGTTGATTTGGAGATTTTCACAGATGCGGCAAGGGCTACGGGTTTTGGGGCATATTTTGGGGGGTAAGTGATGTGCAGGCGTGTGGCCACAGGTTTGGGTGGATAAAGGCTTGGTTAAAAATTTTGTCGTTTTAGAGTTAGTTTGTTTCCTATCGTGGTGGTGGTGGAATTGTGGGGGATAGAGCTGGCCAACAAAAAAGTGCGTTTTTATTGTGACAACTTGGGGGTATTTCAGGCCATAAACAGCTTTTCGGTATTGTCAGGGCCTGCAGTTCGGTTGTTACGGCACTTGGTTTTTAAATGCATGCAGCATAATATTTTTATCTTTGCAAGGCTTGCAATGTTTGCAATGTCATTGCTGATGCTTTGTCTCCTTTACAGTGAGACAGGTTTTGGGTGTTGGCACCGGAGGCGGAGCAATGTGGTTACCCAAGGCTTGTGGGGAATTGCAATGGGATTATCGGAGGTTAAATTCCGCAATAGGTGAGTGAACGGACATGGGGGGGATACAAGACAGTTTGGCATGCCTCAGAGGTCCTGCGGATTCAGGTAAGTAGGTGTAGTGGGGGGGATCAGGTACTGATAGTGCTGTACTGGTTGGCTAGGCAGTTTGCCAATAGGGGGGTCAGTGGCGTCTGTGAATAGGTTTATGGTGAGGTCGGCATTTGGTTTTAAGTTAAGAGGGATGCTAGATGTGACAAAAATTTTGTGGTTTGGCAGGCTTTGAAGGGGTATAGGAGAGGTGCGACGGTAAGGGATGCCAGACGGCTGGTGTCCTTTGAAGTACTACAGGGGTTGGTTGGATAGTTGGGGGAAGAATGTTCCGGGGTGTATGAACAGGTTTTGTTTTGGGCTGCATTGGTTATGGCATTTGTGAGGCCATGTGCTTTGGGGAATTGGTTAGAACTGCATTATTAGCAGCCAGTGTTAGTTAATCTGGGTGTTACTTTATGCAGATTGCATAGGTATATCAAAAACAAATGTATAAAAGTATATCAGATGATGAGAGACGCTGCCACAGTCCTCTCTGAATGCTCACATACAGCAGGCCCAGGCAAACTACTCTCCCCCCCAAAAAAAAAATCTAGAGGGGGGCACCAGCACATACACTTATCTTCTCATCGTGTAATACACCACTTCCAGTACTCTACCTCACATGCGTGCCAATACCCCTGAGAACGCCCATAGTAGACGAAACACGTCGGGGTCCTTCACCTGCTACACATATGCAAATAATTTTTTACAACTAAGACTGTATTGGACTATAATGGAACTGAACAGGCTCTAAAAACTAGTAGTCAGAGGCAAAACTGTCTAGAGACAGTTTTTGGCCTTGCTTTTGTGAATGATACTAATACACCAATTGTTCTTGTACTATTGTTTATGAGTATATGTACATATTTCTTTGCTCTTTGTTTGTTTATTTTCATATTTATATCCTGATATTTAGTTAAGTTAAAAGCTTGTAGGTAATGGAAATATCAGTGTTCCTTGTAAACCTGTTACTGTATACAGTGGATAGCAGCTGGTTGCTATATACAGTTAATTCCTAATTTCTATATGAGTTTATGCCCTGATTCAAACCGAAACAAATTTTAGAAAAATCTTCTAAAGTAGCTACTGCCTGTAAAGTTTCTTTTTAGACTGTGACTAATTTTAGAAAACCAAACAGTAAGGACAGGTATGGTGGTTTTGCTCATTATCAGAAAATGTTTTGCATTTGGGCCATGTTACATATGTCCCCTGACCATAGCGATTCTAATACAATACCAATACCATGTTCCAAGGCTCTGCAATTAAAAACCATTAGCCACCTATAGACTTTAAAGCAATTTTCATTGTATGCAAATATTTTCCTTACACTTTGATGAAATAGAATCTGGTCAAATTCACAGAAAAATTACCATAATTTACCTGTTAATTATGATGTTTGAAGTTTTATGTAATGTTAAAGCGATTGTAAAGATTTTGGCCCTGATTCATCAAAAAAATGTGCGTACCCTTAACATGTGTACGTACGCACCTGTCGGCAAGCTCCATTACCATTGTAGCCAAGCCCATGACATCAGAAATCAAAGGAACAATAAGCAATCTTTTTAATTTGAAGCATGTGAAGCAATATGGTCCAAAAAGCTCTCTTTGCCTATTTCTTCCTATAATTTCTCTTTTCTATGTATATAGAACACACACATCTACATGCATACCAACATGTTTTGTTCATGTGCACTCATGTCTATACATACATGCATGAGTGCACATGAAGCAAAACAAGCAATATACACAAAAAAGAAAAA
>NC_092859.1:114294260-114295986 GCF_032062135.1 Pyxicephalus adspersus
TTTTTTTTAAAGAACAGATTATGGATATATTTTTGTCCAAAACAGATTATGAATAATGATAAAAATTCTGACAATATTTTGAAATATATTTTCAGCAGACACCACAATGACCTATCAAATCAATCATGATTTGAAATTCCAAATTATTAGAAAAACAATAGGCAGTGTTGTGGTATGTTATCAGTCCTCTTTGTATGTTGTAGACCTTGTATATTTTTCATTTTGGTGCATGTTTCACTCCAGAAGAAACATAGCAGTTGGTTAACTGACTGAGTTCTACAGAAATTGCTGTAAATGTGTGTTGCCCCTTTACTGCTGTATGGATGTTAGACTGTAATTTCCTCTATACCTGGGACTTATGTGAATGGGCTGAGGTTTTCTGTAAAGTGCTGCGCGTTGTGATGGCATCATGAAAAAAAACATTAAACTACAAATATAATTTGCATAAGTGGTTCGTTTACTGCAATGATTAATTAGCTGGCTAACAGAGAATACATTACTTTATAGTCCTATCTACTGACACTTTAGAGCAGGACCTTTTCATAATTTACATGTTTTATACCTTTGATTCTATCTCTGAAAATAATCACAAGATCAAGTGAACATTTTAAAGGCTAAATCTACCTAAAACTATTTTTTTTCTTTGTTTAGAGAATAAAAGAAGCCTGAATGGCCAACCCTTCACCTCTTGAAAATGCTTATGGTAATCTCTGGTGGTCCTCAACTACAACTATTAAATAGATGGCTTAACATTGATTTGTAATTTACCTATTTTTTTACCAGAATAGTGACAACACACTCTTGCTTGGGTGATATAGTAAGGAATTTGCAGCGTAATGGACTCTATTCAGTTATATAACCCCTTAATAAGTATTTAAAGCTAAAGCCCAACATGCTTTTTACTCTGCTGGGTCCACTAGCTGTTGGGCACCTATAAAGGTTTGCAAAGTGGCAGTGGATTTCTGACACCTATTCTGGGGGGGTGACACTGGATTACCTGATGCTTGGAATCTAGGTGACTCCGGATTCTCACCAGAGCACCCTGCAATGAGTGATGGGCCAGTATCCCTAGTGGCCACCGGACACTTTGCTGCTGTGAGATTATCATCCTCCAATCTCTCCCCACCAGGAGTGAGCAGGAACTGATAGCTTTGTTGTCTGGTTATCCAGTGAGAAAGTGCCTGGTAAGCTTGGTATCAGTAGGGGATGTGGTAGGGACCAAGCCAAGGTATAAAGAACTAGCATGATGTACAGGGAGCTAAAGTCTAGGCAGGTAGCATATAAGGTACAGAACGGTAACAGGGTTGCAGTGTGCAGTACTCTAGGAGTTGAGGAGATTTATTGAAACCCTTTACATTTTCAAATTAACCTCAATAGAATACCTTTTAGTATGCCGAGGTACACTAGTGAATTTATTTTAAAATTGGTAATGGCAACCAGATTTAGGAAAAATGGTGTCTGGCAATGCTGATTTTCATTAGTAATGATTGTTACCTGGCTGTCATATTAATGCTCCAGTTTTAGAATTAATGCTCCAGTCAAGAATTACTGACTCCTTACATGCAATAAACATGCAGATTGGTAAGGAGTGAAGTCAGAACTTTTGTTTTGCATCCTTTCCATACACCAGTAATCAGAAAGTGTAGAAGACATTGGGCCTGATTTATGAAAGCTCTGCAAGATTGGAGAAGATAGACTATCATAGGAAAAACCTTGATTGGATTTA
>NC_092859.1:114296425-114297923 GCF_032062135.1 Pyxicephalus adspersus
GCATAGCTTGTCCATCTTCCTCTCAATTAAATCTTTTATTGAAGATACAGGAGCATATTAACTGAGGCAGAAAGTGCATGCCAATGGTTAGTTTATAGCAACCATCTTTTCCTAGAGATAATTCTCTTATGAATATGGCAAAAGCTCAAGATTTTTTTTTTGCATCACATAACATTTCATTTACAGGCAATTTTGTATAAAAAAACTCATTATATTCTGTATGCCTTATGCTAGTGCCCTTATTCCTTCTCCTCTGCTTACCAAAATCACCAACTGACATACACAGAACAGTTTTTGAAAGCTATTTTTTGATAATGTGACAAAAAAAGTGACACACAAAACTGCTCTCAAACAATTAGAATGCCTGTGAGCAGTTGATTTCTTTCTGCTTGAATCACTGAATGCCATTTTGGCTTGGATCAGAGAGTATCTGAGTTGAGGTTTGCTAATATAAATAGAGATGTCTGTAAGTTTGACTGCAATAAGTATTTGAGTCATCAGTCAGAGGAACAGACAGGTGGGCGGTTTGCTACCCAATGAAAAGCTCTGCCATTGACTCATCATAATGAGAAATTTGAACCATCCTAAAAGGTTGTTTGTAACGTGTCTTCAACAAAGAAGAAGAAGTTTAAAAAACAAGTTTTTAAAAGTAAAGTATTTTTCAAATATATATAGTAGATTTGGGGGTTGTCATTTTTTAACAAAGCTGTAGTTTAAATCTGGCAACAGAGCATTTTTGTTTTTAACATAAAATATAATTTTACAACTTTAAAATAAATGTTTTTGCTTATGCAGAGATACTTTTTTTGTACTTTGTAATTAAGCTTTCAAAAGGCAAAGAATGAATATATTTGGTCTTTTTTGCTGTTTCTCTAATATTTGTTATTCTTTTTATTCTCTTCCTTTGTTCATTTTAAATGTTTACTTTAGTTAATTTAAGTTTTTCCTTTTTTAGACACCAGGCTTTTTTAAGTACACATTGTCAGTATATGGGCACTTACTGGTAATATCTGTCATCCAAACAAAGCTTGCATATTTTGCAAATGTAATAATTATAATGCCCTAACTTCCAACTTAATTATACATTAATGGGTAATATCAACTTAGTAAATTATTTTTTTTTTAACTAATTTTCACATTATCTGTACTTTTATCTGTATCATGTACTTTTTAAGCTTTAAATTAGTTCTTCTACTTTTGTATTTGCATTTTTTAAAACAGGCAACACAAAAGCATTGCGAAACATCAGAAATTGTTCCAAAGTGTGTTAAATACTATGAAAAATATCTTCATTTTTTTAAATACAATGGTAAAAATACTTATCCATATATTTTTTCCCATTGAGCTGTTTTATTTTAATTTCTCATAAGCTTTGTTTTTTTGTCTGGGCTTTGGCTAGGCTACCCACAAACATATTTATTTATTTCCTAAAAGAATTTAGCTGTTCATGTAGCAAAGTCAATTCTCCCTTTTCAAGGGATATTTTAATTAGCTGAGT
>NC_092859.1:114299074-114303368 GCF_032062135.1 Pyxicephalus adspersus
GTTCTTTATTTTTTTCTTTACTCTGTCTCCATAATTCCTAGGCAGCTATGTGGTAAAGCCACTTGAAATGAAATTGATAAATCAATGACAGAGGACAACAAAGGTTGATTCTTTATTGGGATAGTTAGGTTATGATAGCTAACAAATTGGTTAAATGTGTGTTTGGTGTTTATCAAAGAAACTCCAGTATATTTTGATCTTGTAGAAAATTGTTATCACAAGATCTTATAGACACTGTGATTCACGTTGGTGAACCAAACAAGTCACGTGCTAAAGGTGATAACATTCATGGCCACTCTCCTAAAACCATTTTTAATAATGTGTACAGGAACACCATTACAGTAGAAAATATCTGGCCCAGGCGAGTGATCCTAAATTTTCTGATAACTGGAGCTTTGTTGCAGAAAAGCATCACATATTTTAGAGCCAGCATATGAGGCATGGCCAGATTCATAGGAGGCATGACAGGTCACAGAACATGCTTTGTTTTTCTTTCACAATGAAGAAAGGCTCAATAAAAATTATACAAACCAGCCTGGCTTGCAAGTAAGACAAATATCTTATTTGTCATTTAAATTTAAAAAAAACAAATCTTGTACAATGCTAGAAAATTTTGAGGTATTACAGCTGTCCCCCAATATGGAGCAGAGGGGAAAAACAAGTAGAAGGCATTCAGCTACATCTTCCCCTATAGTAAACAATCTGGCAGATCTCTAAATATACAGCTATTGCTTTACAACTAATGACTGCTACTGCTTACTCTTGTGAAGGACACACCAAGGTGCCTCCCATTTGCTTACCATAGAACAGAACAGTGCTATCTCTACATGGCTCATTTGTTCAACCATTGCTGGAAATGATCAATAACAACTGTTTCCAGTGACTAAAACTGAGCATCTGTACAGGGTTCAAGGTGTAATGTGGATGAATTAAAACCTTTATTGAAGTAGATATACCCTAACGAGTAGAATTTATAAAAATATTTTATCTCAACCAGGATTTTATCCCATAACTAGGTGGCATTGTGCCACCTATTATTCCCAGTTCATGGAATTTAAGTTTGCCCCACAAGGGACATATGATGCATTAGCAAGTAAACAACTAAATAATAAAGCAAAAAACATAACATATATATTGACTATGGCAGTATTTAGGTAAAATCACAGGTGACTAATTGAGTTGGAGCATCATTGCATTGAAGTTCATTTTTAGTTAACAGATCGAACAAGTGCATTTCAAGTGCCAGCATGCCCAGACTAGGATAAAAAGTTGACTTTAAAGACAGAGGACAGGACAGCTCCTTATGTGTAGAGAAAGCCTTGAGTATCCTATGTAGATCAGTTAACGCTACGATAAGCAGTGCATACACAGTATGAATACAAGTATTCCAAGCAAAGTTGTTGGTTTCATGCTTTACGTATTCATCAACAAGACAGTGGGACCTTTCTGTTTATTTGACAGCTTTGGAGTGAAATTACCAATCCTGAGATTTTTACACAAACTTAGGGTTTGAGTTTAGGGAGCCCTGTGCCTTCTATGTATGTCTTAACAGTGGCTGGGTAGCCAGATCTAACGCTTGACCCTTGCCCTCACCCCTTACCTTGCCCCATCTTCTTTTTTGTATTTGCCTTTTCTTACATTGGTCTGATCTTGTATTTTGCCTTTTGTTTGCCTTTTGTTGGAAGATCATGTTGGACCTCCAATATGTCCCTTTTAGGATATAGTTTGATGACTTTACCTGACTTTGTTGCTCCTTTATATAGAATTGTCTATTACTCTTCTTTTTTTCACACTGAGACTGTCATTCTTTATAGCAAGTTTCTAGTCTTGTTTGTATGTGCTTGTATTCCTTTTAAACATTCATTTGTGAAAGAAACAACTCTTCTTGTAAATGCTGCCCTTTTAAATTATGTGATTCTCCACTGACCTGTATAACACAAATACCATATTTTATAAATTGAGGCTTGTTATGTTAGGTACGTTTTAATATGGTATTTCCCTTTTAGTGTCTAACGCTCGGTCACCATTTCTTGTTCCCCACATTATTATTCATATTCTAAAGTCTGTTGTGGATTTCTAAATCAATGCTCAATTTAGCTTGAGTTAGAACCTGGCAATTTTATTTATGAGCAACATAAATTGATCTGTGAAGAATTCTTAGAAACAGGCTGCATGCTTACTAGTGAATATTTAAAACCATTTTATATTGTGATTCATGGATTCCCTTTTTTTTTCTTTTTCTTTTTGTGTATTGTGTGTATGTATACTTGATTCATGTATAATCATGTACAGAACTGAATAAGACTGTAAGAATTGGAAGACATCCCAAAAAGGACAAAATGAATACGCACTAGATTTCCACTATGGAAGTTCTCTCCCTCATCTGCCACTTTTGTACTTTTTCTTCCACCCTATCACATTATTTTACTAGTCATTTAGTCTCACAGTAGACGAGTCTGTAATTATAGTTAAAGATACTCACTTTTTTTGTAATGTATTGTTTGTAATTAGAATTGTAGAATTAGATATAACACAGATTAGACACTTTACTATGTGGGAAAGATTCCCCCACTCAATAGATTTATTCTCCCCCGTTTTTTTTTTTCTTCTTGTAATTTATTAATGCATTGAAAGTGGATAGTGTAACAGAAAAGTAATGTAATGATAAATCTATCAGACATTATGAGATTAGTTGTATGAAGTCAATATTGTGTCAAATGTTGAGTAGAACTAATTGTTTTTTTAGCTATATAAAGAATTCATATGTATTGTTTTTTTGTTTGTTTGAAAATGCTGAACTTAATAAAGATATTGTAATATAAAAACCATGTGAACTCTTTTGACACAGATAAATCTGTTGTATTTGAGTGCATGCTTTTGTCCAAGATAGGATAACCACATATTTTAGTATGGTGTGAGAAAACACTTTAACAAACTTTTGCAGAAATAATAAAAACTAATTTACATTGCAGAATTTACAATTGCCATTTCTGATAATGAATCAGATTAATTCAAACTAAACATGTCACCCAAGTTTTTCTTTTTTGACGTTTACTCCCCTGTGATGATAGTGTATCTTTGGATTTTAGATAAATACGTAACTGTATATTGGTTGTTTTTTCTCTCTACGGATTCAATTCTTCTGCATAATACATTTATTTTGAAAGCAACTGATAAGTTAAAAACGGATTTGTCTGCCTTCAAGTCTAAGCATCTTTAGCTTTTTTTTTGTATTTTTAAAGTCCCAGGCACAAGCTGAATTTTACTGTGAGATTGCAGTCAAATGAAAAAATGAAAATTGCACCTAACACTTTATGGGCAAGATTGCTAGCCACTAAGCCATACATGCATGCAAATATATTTTTAATTCATTATTTTGTAGCACTGGCATTTTACAATTAATACTTTCAGCCATAAATTGACACATTTACACCTGCTGCAGCCTTCTCACAGCCAAGAATAGGGCTATGTAACTCAAACAGAATGGTTCCACATAGTTTTGATTTTGGCCCATCCTGTTCCCGGAAAATCATTATCGGCCTTAACATGGTTTCATTGTCTTTGGAATAAGGTGACTGAGTGTACAAGCTGTAAACATCTTCAACAGTACAGAACAGATTTAGTTGAATGTCACTAACCAGTACTAGCTATACATTACTACAATGTGTTATAATGCTGTATATAGCTAGTTTAAAGAAGAACTATTTACCACTTTGAAACTTTGCAATCAGGCAGGTCTGTATTGCAGAAAAGAAAGGCAATGGCCAAATGAAATGGCCAAAGATTGAAACCAGGAAGAGAAGAAGAAAGAAGATGTGGTGCTTGCAATGTAACGGGGGCAGATGAGTGTATTAAAAAATTGCAATCAGACAGGAAAGGTTATTCTATTGCAGAAGAGCCATCACCTGACCCTTCTACAATAAAGCACCTGCTTGATTGCATTTTTTAACAAAAGGGGTTTTGTTCTCCTTTAATCATTTAACATTTAGGAATGAGTTCAGACAGTATGCTTTTACAAGACCTGTGTGCATGAACTAGAAATGAGAATTTTACAAAATAGACACTGTAGTATGTTTGTGTTATAGATTATGAATACTATTTTTTGCTTTAGTCTATATTCCAGCTTTCAAATTGCATTCTTTTCCAGAACAAACATTTAAAATAAATGACCTAAGCGCATGCAGCTATTATTCTCTTCTTCCTCAAAGTGTGTTCAACAACAAGCTTGTCCATTACTCAGGCTATAATCCTGGCAGAGCTTTAGGATTTAAGTAATTAACTGCTTAGTAATCTC
>NC_092859.1:114305081-114306570 GCF_032062135.1 Pyxicephalus adspersus
AGTGTGGCAAGGACATAGGATGACATATGGTGTTTATTATTAAAAAATAAAACGAAAAAACAAGTAGAGGGTCATACTGGCATCTGGGCATAGTAATGGTCCCAGACTTCCCAGGTGGTCTCAAACTTTACCATAGTGTCTCGAATAAGGGCCGTGAGATACTCCATAAGACGCCCCCAACTTCCATATCAATTTTGATGGCAATATTTGGTTCAAGGGCTTTGCAATTAATTTGAATGAGGTGATCCAAATGGCTTTGCATATACTTCAATGCAAATTAGGTGATATTTATGTAAACCCAAATATTTGTTGGACTTTGGGGCCAATCTGGATGGACTGGATTATAGGCAAAGTGGGTGATATAAAAAATGACTACCTTGTATTTGAATAAATTAAAATTTCTTCACATTTAGAATGGCATGTTATATTTCCTGATAACAACATAACATGGTATAAATGTGATCAATTTTTGTGAAAAATGTCAAAACTTTTAACTTAAAAATGAATCTATATTTTATTTGAGGTCTATCTATAAATGTAGACATTTTAATATTGGGTTAAAATAAAATATGTTTGAATCTGCTTTTAATTATTTTCTAATTGAAATGTGAACAATGTGTAAATTTTGGGTAAAACCATTTATCAATGACCTCTTAGCTATTCCCTGGGAAAGATAGTGTTGAAAATGCCCCCCACAAAAGAATGAACCTATATATAAAAAATCAATTGGTTACAGGATGTAAAGCTTCTAACAAAAGAAGCATGTTGTGATCGGTGTATGACGTTAAAACAGCCCCAGCTGAAAACCTTCCCTGGCATGCGGTTAGAAATTGAAATGCTTCACTCTTTCTCTATGCTGATTCTACTGATAAAAGGTGGCACCCAAAATACACTGAACAGTAAATGTGTTGGATCAATCCCAGATCAGATTTTATTCCTACTGTAAATACTTCATCTGTACAGCAGTAAATCCTTCCCTATCGGACCTAGATAAAATAAGGTTTTATATGTCTTTTTTTGGACATTGATTTAGGAGTGGTTCATGTATTATTTCTGAACTTTGTGATTTATTACTTTCATAAAACTTGAGCATTTTTGGTTTTGTCAGATTAAAGCTAAAAAACAATTAATGAAATATACAATTTGCTGCATTGTGTCACCTGTCTTTTAGGGAATGGAACAATGCATACAACAAATTGTTTTTAGTTTTTATCTGCAATACTTGTTATGTTACCATGGTGCATTTTTAGGAGAAACATTTTTATTCTCGCATAACCACTAAAGGAAAAAAGAAAATCTCTAAATAATTCATCACAGTCCTAAAAGCCCAAAAGTTGTTTTTTGTTTTTTCAAGCTGCCAAGTATATTTTAGGTACATAAAAAGAAAAAGTTACATTTCATATTGTTTGGAGAAAACAGTCACAGTCTTTGTAGAGCAGCCTATCTCCTTCCAGATTGTTGTAGAAAAGGACCCTATGGGAAAACCGTG
>NC_092859.1:114310298-114314790 GCF_032062135.1 Pyxicephalus adspersus
GGGAAACCGGCTCGCTGGAAGCGCAAAAGTACGCGCGACCAGCGAGCACGGATTTCATTGATGAATTAGGGCCAAAGAGTCAAAAATGTATTTTAAAAATTCTAGATTCTGCAATTCAGTGATCTAATTGAACACAATCCAAAAACATTATGATAGGGGACATGCTGTTATTGGGATGTACAAAAAACTCAAGTTTCACAAATATGGAAGTAATAAAATGTCAGTAGCAATAACTACAAAGGGACCAAGGTATTTTCGGTACGTCTGCTTAGCTTGGGTTCTGGTCTAGCAATGCCCAGTTTGCATTTTGTATGCATATTTCAATCACTGGAAACCATCATTCTGGTATTCCATGTGCCACTACGACTCTAAGCCATATTGCCCTTACACACATTCATGAACACACATTCACGAGAAGAAAGCGGGAGATAATGCACAACAGGATTACTACATCTGTCTTCCAATAAATACAATCTCAAATGATATTCCCTGAATACAATTTGCAGTTCACTGACTTTACTCGTTATCGGAAGTCGCTACCTAAAGTCAATTTATTCCCTAGTTTAATGCTAGTTAGTTTGCTAAAGCACTACAATGCATAAACCATTTCCATTGCCGTACCTATTTTCACCATTTTTTCATCCATTGTTGCGTTTCAACATTGATCCAATGCAGCTTTATTGCAGTTATTTGTTGTCTTCCAATTTGATCAGTTCAGGGTCCATTTGTTCGAACCAAGACATATATCCCAAATATGAACAGAAGTCTACCTTGTGAACTGTCAGGACGGCAAGGTAAACACTAACTGTTATTAACCAATGGCTGGTGGTTGCCAGGAGCAGTTCCAACACTACCTAGTATATGTTTGTGCAATGTGCATCAGGGTCAGCTGCAAGAGTGTGTGGTAGGGTGATAATGCAGAAAACAACTGATACAAAATACAGAGAGATAGTGAGTAAAGAAATGGCAGGGGGAAGAAGGTGGGATGTTAGCACTCAGGCCTTTGCAGCACTGGGTCCCAGGTTCGAATGTCGGCCAGGGCAATATCTGCATGGAGTTTGCAGATTCTCCCAATGTTTGTGTGGGTTTCCTCTGGGTTTACCAGCTTCTTCCTACATTCCAAAAACATGCAGTTAGATTATTAGGCTTTCCCCAAAACATTGACCCCTAGACTGTAATAAAGACATATGACTATGGTAGGGACATAGGATTTTGAGCTCCTTCGAGGAACAGTTAGTGATATGACAATGAACTTTGTAAAGCGCTGCATAATATGTTGGTGCTATATATATACTAGTTATTATTACTAATAATAGTTTGTTAGGTGGTAATAGGTAGTAGGGTACAATGCTTAGCTTGACACAAGAGTTCAATGTCCCCAAAAGTCTATACCAGATTTTAACCAAAGCTCCAATATTAAAAATTACTTTTGAAATGACTTACAGTTTTGAAGCTTATATGAGATTTTAGTGATTGGGTTTACAAATACTTTAACAGTAGTAATAATGGATGGTTCATCTGACTATAAAACACACAGACATTTAGAAATTTCTAAAACTTTTTAGTCTGCTAAAAACTTTTTTTCAGGGAACAAGTAATAAATCCCCAATAGCTGAAATATTGGTCGTCCCTATAAAGCCTACAGTTCAAAATGCTAAACCTGATCTTGACAGGTTTGAAAAATTTTCTGTGTGTCCTTTGTGAAGAAATCAATCTTAAAGGCGGGCTGGTTAAAGTCCTTAGACAACATGCTGTTTCAGGATTTATTCAGATTCTTGGAAACATAGTCAGCTTACCTTCAAGTATGACTTCTGATCTGCAAAAGGTTATAAAGTTTAAGAGTAAGGGTTTTACCATTTTGGATGTCATTTCATTATTGGTTTTGTAATGCCACGGGTGTTGCTGGCTTACTATCTTGAACCATTCTGCTTCTGTCTTTTTTTTTTTTATCTCGGCTGTCTAAATCCTTGAATAAACCTGATACATTGCTATTGACCCAGAGAATTCAGCTACGTGTCAGCTCAGAGATGTAGAATTTTATTGAAATAACTGAATAATGTTTCATGTTTTTGTAAGTTTTAACAAAGGCACAATGTACTTTGTGAAACAATGAAAATTGTAAAAGCCTCCAGTCCTATTATTGTGGAAATGTTACCAGTGCTTTTTCCATTTTTCTTATTTATTTTTTCATGTCATAGGAAGAAACATTCTGATTACAACATTGAAGCAATATAAATATACAATACACATACTGGTTTGAAAACAATAAAAAGCACCAAACAATTTTGTAACTTTACTAAAATACAACTTAATTTAATGGTACACCTGAGTTCCCATTGTAACAATAGCTTAAGCTGACTGCTGCTGTGGTTTGATGCCAACCTTTGAGTTTTTATAATAGGATCTGTGTAGTTATATTTGCAATATGATTCAAACTTGATTTGGTATCCATTATTTTTTTCCCGAATGTGGCCCCAGAATTTGCCCACACCCAGATGGTTGCTTGTGAGGTTGCTCCTTGCACTGACAGCACAGCACCATAAACATGTAAATGTTCAGCTCACCTAAGAATCTGTATGCTACAAAGTATACCTAACACTAAAACACTGTTAACATTCAGTCTTCCCATGACTGCATACCTAAATTTTAAAATAATTTCTCTTTACCACCAACATGTAAACTTCACCTTAGCACTTAAATTGAATTTAAGCATAAAATCAAAATGTTAATACATTAAAACTTACCTGCGTTAAGCTGTGGTGGCTGCATTAATTTTTTAAAGAGTTTTTTAATGGGTAAACTTAACAAGGGTGCCCAAGAAAGTATCAGCGCAAACGATTTTTAGCAGGATTAATGTTTTTTACTTATTGCATGGGTATAACCAAATGATATATATGGTATATTTACCAAAGCAACAAGAAGTGAATAACAGAATGTAAAATATTCCAGTGCAATGATCTCTTGACACTAAACCATAATTACTAAGGTCTAGCTTTAACATTTCTTTTTCTTTACCAGATCTAGTCTGTAACAGAGGTTTTAGATTAACTCTACAAAATAAATGAGGTATAATAATACATGTACATTCTAGATCAGTGTTTCTCAACCAGGGTTCCTCCAAGGGTTGCTAGGGGTTCTTTGAGCAATGAACATTTTTTTCCTTTGAGGGCAGTTAGCATTGACACCAGTGATTTTTTGGCTATCTTTAAGGTTGGCAATCTTTCCACTGACCAACAATGGTTATCCTATTGATCACCAAGTTAATGTACTATGAACTGGACATATTAAGAATATTGGCAGGGGTTTCCTGATACCTGTAAGTTATTTAAATGGTTTACCCATGTTAAAAATATTGAGAAAGCTGCTCTAAATATTTGTCCCCAGAAACTTTCTAATGGATTGGGTCACCTTTATTGTTACAGTCCAGATTCAAGGCACACATGGGCTCCTGTCTCAATAGCATCCTGCAGTGAATCATCATCTCTGCCAGCTTCTGCTCTTAGTATTAATATGTCCTAGACTGCAGGAGGCTTCTCACTTCCCTCCCAAGCAGTCCAATATTCAGGCATCTAGCTAAACTGGGTCAAGGACCTTGTGTGGGCGGGCTGCATAGTCTCTTTGTAACACTCCAAATATCTATTTACCTTTTAAGACCCACCTCAATGGGCATCAAACCCAGGGACTGGTCAGCAGACAAATACAAGCTGTAAGGGATTGGCTTCTATATAACCAACAACCATTCCTGGCAACAGGAGATAACCAACCAATCACCCCCGGGTTAGAAGGAGAATATAGAATAATTCTGAAATTTCTAACCCTACACGCCCACCCCTTCTACTTAACAAACTACATTACATTAGTAAACACATAACTACATCCATCGTTCTTTTTTATCTGTTTCAGGTTCAGCTTTGTAGAATTTTTTCCTACTTTCAATTAACATCATGCAACATAGATGGATGGAGCTTGGATGAAAACATGCCCCCATTCATGTATGCTGAGGCCATAAAAACCCTGTTGTGTGAATTGCGTGTTTAAAGACATATAAATAGACCCCTTGATATAGCCTTGGTTTTTTTCCCAACTAATATTCTAGGTTTTCATAAATGTATCAGTATTTTTTATAAAGCCATGTATGGATATTTCACTCAATTTCTATTCACCGCCTGTTATTTTACTGCCTACTTCAGCTGATACCAAGGCATTATGTCAACTTCTGTAGAATAACAAATAGGTACATTGCTAAAACCTCTGTTCAAAGTTCTCATAAGAAAGTATTTTCAGTAAAGCATACTGCACATTCTGTATTCTTGACTTTTATTCTGGTTTTAAGCAAACATGTTACATGACAGCAGAGCTTGCAAACTATAATAAATGTAAAACAAAGCTGAGGATAATGACAGCTTGCAGCAAATGTGCTAAATTACATTTAAATGTTTAAAAGCATTTTGTATGTATTTAAAATGACTTTTGCTTGAAATGGTTAATGCTG
>NC_092859.1:114315568-114326982 GCF_032062135.1 Pyxicephalus adspersus
TCACATTATATAAAAAGCAAAAACAGAATATAGAATAATATAGTCAGAATATAGATGCATATACTAAAGAATAAAGCAGAAGCTCTAGCACATTTGTAATCCTCAATGTCCATTATCCTGTATTGTAGTAATAGTGAATAAGGGAGATATTAGTAATAGCTTGGTTGGGGATGTTGCAAAGATTGTAAAATTAGGGGGCACCCTGAAGTAAGCAACAAATTGGCATGTATAGTGCATCATGGAAAAAGCTAGGTATGGTGACATTGTGCATATTAGTGAAAGGGACTTAATGCAGAAGGGTATAAAAAACCTGAACCCTCTTTCTGGTTAGTTTGTAATGTGCAGGGTTCAGGAGAAAGTAACACAGAGTGTAATGGTTGGTAGTAAGTAACACCGAGTGTAATGGTTGGTAGTAAGTAACACATAGTGTAATGGTTGGTAGTAAGTAACACAGAGTGCAAGGGTCTGTAGTAAGTAACACAGAGTGCAGTGGTCAGGAGTAAATAATATACAGAGTGCAGTGGTCAGGAGTAAGTAACACAGAGTGGAGTGGTCAGGAGTAAGTAATAAAAAGAGTGCAGTGGTCAAGAGTAACACAGAGTGCAATGGCCAGTGGTAAGTAACACAGAGTGCAATGGCCAGTGGTAAGTAACACAGAGTGCAATAGTCTGTAGTAAACTACACAGAGGGCAGTGGTCAGGAGTAAGTAACACAGAGTGCAGTGGTTGGGAGTAAGTAACACAGAGTGCAGTGGTTGGGAGTAAGTAACACAGAGTGCAGTGGTTGGGAGTAAGTAACACAGAGTGCAGTGGTCGGGAGTAAGTAACACAGAGTGCAGTGGTCGGGAGTAAGTAACACAGAGTGCAATGGTCTGTAGTAAACTACACAGAGTGCAGTGGTCAGGAGTAAGTAACACAGAGTGCAGTGATCTGGAGTAAGTAACACAGAGTGCAGTGATCTGGAGTAGGTAACACAGAGTGCAGTGGCCAGCAGTAAATAATACACAGAGTGCAGTGGTCAGGAGGAAATAATACACAGAGTGCAGTGGTCAGGAGTAAATAATACACAGAGTGCAGTGGTCGGGAGTAAGTAACAGAGTGCAGTGGTCAGGAGTAAGTAACACAGAGTGCAGTGGTCGGAAGTAAGTAACACAGAGTGAAGTGGTCAGGAGTAAGTAACACAGAGTGCAGTGGTCAGGAGTAAGTAACACAGAGTGCAGTGGTCAGGAGTAAGTAACACACAGCATGCATTTGTGACTAGTAATTAAGGCAGAGCACAGGGGTCAAGGGTAATAAAACACAAAGTGTCTACCAACAAATATCTACATTTTCCCATTACAATCCCCTAATTCCCATGCCAAAAGCACAAATTTTCCTCTTCCTGAATTGTACCCACTGAGCCTTGAAATTAATTGTGTTACATCTGTTGTACTCCCAATGCCCTACTATATACACACTAACACACACATACATTAACTAAGCACATACACACACACACACATATACACTAACACACAAATATGCATAGTAAGCATATAAACAGTAAACACACACACACACACATATGCAATCACTAGCCACATAAACAGTAAATTTGCACTAATAAAATATACTTCCATTTAATAAGGGTGTGTATACTCGCTCTATTACTGTCATTGTAAACAATCTTTTACAATCCTTTTCAGCAACAAATGACTGAAATAGAAATTAATGGTTGCCTTTCTGTTCTATGGAGGGGGAAGAGTTAAATGGCACCCCTGAACTTTTCTTCCTTCACTTCTATTGCAGTCGTTCATCATCTATCCTTCATGGATCTGTCAGGACGGATTTATGAACGACATCAGACAAACTCTATACACATGTCGGAATCTTGCAATCCCAGCAACAAAGGAATGTTATGAGATATTTGGGGCTTTGAAACCCTTGTACTATAATAAAATGGGGCAGTTAGCTAGGGGTTTCTAAGAGAACTAAGAGGACCATGTTGGATTTTCAAAAGTGGGGGCCTCCTAACCTGTTCAGTGGCTCAGGTCATGGAAAAATAAAAAAGACTTCAGTGAGAGCTGGTTACCAAAATATCAGATATATTTAGTAAAAGGCCTTTAAAACAACTTGGGTAACATTGTTTGTTTTTTATTATTCTTATGCTTACTATTGTTATTCTTGATGTAAATGATAGGAAGCATGGTGACCTTATTCAGTAAATTTAAAAGCAGCTCTTATGCAACCTCCACATTTGAAGGACTGGCCTTCAAACAATAAAGTTCTACATAAAGATATGCAACTCAGAAAATATTATATATATATATATATATATAATATTATATAAATATTGCTTCCGCTGTGGTGACAAAAACATTTAACCATTATAAGGAAATAGTTTTCATGCTGTGATCTTGTACATTAGGTTGTCAGGGGATTTCATGTTATAGAGGGTTTCTGGTCATGTGTGTACACAAGTGAGTGTGATCTACACAAGATCAGAGGCCCTTAAAGCATCTGTAAAGTTTACTCAACTGAAGCATGTGGTTATATATGTAGCATATGAATGTATCAACATAACATTTATTGTGATTCCAGCTCCATTTCAGGCAGGTCAAAACAGAGGAGCATTGCAGGCTGTGATGTTGCGGGCCTACCATGGGACTTCAGACATAGTAATGTTAGCATGATATCCTAATGTTACTAAATTAAAGAAGATAGCACAATTTGACAACTCTACTATTGGTTTGTCGACCTGTTTATTGGGGTCAGGACAACATGGAAAGTAGGGCAATGTGAAATACTGCAATGTTAATCTTGACTGTGACCGAGAATTTGCTTTAAAGATTTTTATATTTAAGGTGTGCATACAAGTAATCTCCATAAAGAGAAAAACAAAAATAGAGTAAGCATGCAGGTTATGTATTGTTTAGCCTGATTTCAATTTTACTTAAGACTGCCACAATTCCTCAAGGGGTTCAAGCATGGTATCCAAAAATATCAAAATATGGGACTTTCACGGCAGTTGGATCTTATAAAATGTTTTGTATTTTATTTACTTCACTTTAAAAGAAGTTTATTTATGCCTCTCCCCATATAACAATTCAGGGGGAGTTAAATACCATCATAACATACATAGGCTGAGTATTTTGTACACATTACATATGTAGGGATCAACCGACGCATTTCGCAGACAAGGTCTGCTTCCTCAGGGATGTAATTAGTATAAGCAAACAATATGTATCAGCACTACAATGTAATACAAAAGAATCATTCGTTTAAATAGCTTGCATGCATATATTTAAACAATATTTTGAATATTAACCCTATATAAATATACATACCAAAGAGGTTATTGATGATACAAAAGAGGTTATTGATGATTCATATCAGACGCTTGACCTGACATCAGTATTATTATCCAGTATTTATATAATATTGACATATTACACAGTGCTTCACAAAGTCCATAGTCATGTCACTAGCTATCTCTCAAAGAGGCTCACAATCTAATGTCCCTACCATAGTCATATGTCATTAACACAGTCTAGGGTCAATTTGTGGGGAAGCCAGTTAACCTAACTGCATGTTTTTGTAATATGGGAGGAAACCAGAGTACCTGGAGGAAACCCATGCAAACATGGGTAGAACCTGCAAACTCCATGTAGATGGAGTCCTGGCTGAGTTTTGAACTTGGGTACTAGTGCTGCAATGGCCAGAGTGCTAACTTCCGAGCCACCATTTTTTATATCATTAGAGTAGTGTGTGGTGGAAGACAGAGAAAGATAGAGTTTTCGGCACAAATATAGAAAATATAATTTGTAGTACAGGTTTACATACAAAATTATAAAATAATTATATCCTTTTTACCCATAAGTCATAATATTCCCTTATGATCTCTACAGGATTTGATCAATTTTCACAGAGTTACAAAAAAATGACAACCTTTTCTCTGAATGTCACAATAGTTTCTTGCAAAATATACAAAGTTTTGTTAAGGCCTGCTGTGGCACTATACAGGTTTCAGCTAATATTAAACAAATATGCATCACCATACAATGGTTAAGTAGGTATGAACCCTTTCATATCAACCGTAGTACCCTATGCGATTTGCCATAGTGGGCTTCCTCAGGGGTAGTGATAGGTCAATAAAAAGTTCTCTATGTATAAATATGGGGTTCAGGTGATATAATTCAAAATATGACTTAATCTTGGAGGAAAGATGAAGTGAACCTCAGAATAGAGATGATCTTACTAAGTTATCTTAATTATCACCTTCAGAGTGATAAATTACTGTGTCCAAACTCTTTTAGTTAATAAACCTTGTTGTATCCTATTATCTGATGGTCTACATGAAATATGTCTTTAAATGTATAAATAAACAAATTTGTTGCTCAGGGGTGGGTACTGGATGGCGGGTATATTCCTCCTGGCTTTCGGTTAAACCGGAAATCTGTACGGACATTTCATGGAACTAATAAACACTTTATTGAATCCATAACTCTAGAGATCAGCTTGAGTTAGTAAAGGTGAAGAGCATGCTTACTATGCAGAGAAAAAATTTTGTTGGCTTTGGAAATAAACGTGAAGTTTTGCAGACTTCTATCATGTAATGACGCGCAAGCAAAAGTCCCCGCTTTTGCATTTTTCCATGCATACAATTAGGTATTCATTTCAAAGTGAATTTTCTCCACATTCAATAAGCTAAGCAACAATTTTCTCTACCACTTAAAAGCTCTGCCTTTTCCAGTTCCATTTAGTAATGCAGCATCCTCTTAGGTCTTACTCCAACAAAAGCTTTAACAGGCATACTCATGTCCTGTTCTGGGATGTATCTTCATTTCTGGTAAAATCCTACCAGTATACTATATAACCAGATGTTTCTTTAAGATATAGTTTCCTTATTTTGAACCTTGTCAAATATAACACTTGTTTTCATAGAGAGATGCACCCTAATAACCCCTTTGATATGATAAATAAGGAACCAGTAGTGAAAGAGAATTTTAGGTGCCACATTTTTTACTGAAATAGTTCCTGTCTTACCTTGTTTCAGCTGGCCAGGTACATTATTCTTGAGGGATGCCAGTGACCTACATACACAGACTAACTGGAAGTAATGTAGTCTTTACTTATTTGGAATCCATCACCTTGACCTTCCAACACGTTCTCTCCACACTCCATCTACTTTACTTCCATACATGTTTTCTGAAATATGATAAAATGAGAACTGAAGCGAAAATAAAAATAAGTTTTCTTGACATGAATGGCACTTAGACAGTAAAATGTATTATTATAGCAAAACCCATAAACATTTCCTAACTCTCTTACTGCTTGATCATTAGTATAACAGTGTTAAACAGTTGTAGAGTGAACACTGTTTCAACCTTTAACTTATCAGAGTATGAGCTTCTGCATTTATGACAGCATTTCTTGCCCTCAGGGCAGCATGTTTGAGTTCGGTCTGCCCCTAATCATCTGTTTACAGCTGAATTGTGCATAATTCTATAATTCTCAGTATACTTCTTTCTTAGTCAGGTCCTAATATTGTATTTATTATGAGACTTTTCTGTATTTATTCAAATAAATACAATGTACACCAGTAACCTCAATAAACAGACAGCTTTTAGGAACGTAATATCCTTTCCAAAATGCAGAAAAGAAAACAACCAATCAGCAGTAATTTTACCTGTGCAATGATGTCAAATCAGATTGGTTGCTATGCATTACTATACTTTCCATATTCTTGCCAAATACACAAAGTGTGACGCACAATAAATGGGGTGAATATTTATACCAGCAGACTGCAGGAGGTACAAGAACAAAAATAAATATAAATAATACATAGCCAATTATTTTATTCCCCAGCATTCTACCCACAGGCATCAGAAACTCTGCCTGACCTTATTTGACAAAATCCAAAGTACAGTGGTTCTGAAGCAATACTGAAACTGCTGTAGGTTCATATATCACCATAAAAATGGTTAAAATGGTTGCCAATATTCACATTTTCTTTACTAGCTGACACTCTTAAAATACCTCTGGTTGTATTTTAATGTGTGAAATGGTCAGCAAGGTGTCAGAGGACCTAATTTACACTTAGATAAGAGCAAAAAAATTGAAGAGCTGTATCAAGCATTGAAATGCTATTTTCTATTGTCCTAGAGCTGGTAAGAAATTCCTATTTGACTAGGTGATATGAGGGAAAAATGATGCTACATGTGCTGAAAATTTTATAAAGCAGGCAGCGAGTAAGGAAACATGTTCGGCATAGAAATCATTTGTCAACCAATACCTATAAACGCAGTGCAACCAGAAATGATTATATGTAGGAGCCCCCAGATAAAATCGCTAACTGAAAAAAATAAATAGTAATAGAAGTGCCATGGTTGTTAACAGGTAGGTAGAAAATGGCCTTTTTTTATATTGGAGCACATGGATTTTTTCAAACTTGCCTACCCATCTTCTTCTGTCTTTTGAAACCACCACTACTTCCCACCACTACATATCTCCCCTCCTATTGTGTGTAAATTCCCCACCTACTAGATTGTAAGCTCTTCGGGGCAGGGTCCTCTCCTCCTGTATCACTGTCTGTATTAGTCTGTCATTTGTAAACCCTATTTAATGTACAGCGCTGCATAATATGTCGGCGCTATATAAATCCTGTTTATTAATAACAATAATAATAATAATAATGGATTAAAGCTGTATTTCAGGCAGGTTTGGAAGAGAAAAACTAACCCAGCTCTACATTAATTACCAAATGCAGGTTCTCCCAGTGTTTGTGTGGGTTTCCTTCAGGTGCTCCGGTTTCCTCCCACATTCCAAAAACTTGCAGTAAGGTACTTGTCTTCCCCCCAAAATATTACCATAGACTGTATTAAAGACACATGACTATGGTAGGGACATTAGATTGTCAGGTCCTTTGAGGGACAGCTAGTGACATGAATATGGACTTTGTACAGCGTTGCGTAATATGTTGGCACTATATAAATACAGGATGACTTTATATCAGCCTTTTGGATGCCCCTGTTCAATACCAATCAGGTGAACTGCATGACATTGGGTTGATAAGGAACGTACTTGCAAGCAGCTGTTTTGCTTGGCTAAATATTATTCTTGATTCTACAACAGTTTTCAGGGGTTTGTAGACAAGTACACAATATCAAGGTTTAATATGTATATCTTTACTAAATTAAAGATTTAAAAACAATGGATACACCAAAATACAGGCATACTTAAATAATCCCAAACTATTCCCCTAGTTCAAGTATACATCAACAATATGCACAAATATTTCAATTCCAAAATGTTTGCTTGGTTGGGACAAAGCTATCTACAGTATACTTTTCCTTTCCCTCTTCTCCAAAAATCATTATACATCCGTGTGTTTAGTTTAGCTTTAACACTCATTGCATTTTGTAAGTCTTCTTTAGAATTGAAATGTATTTTATAGCAGATTAGATGCGGTGTCTGCAATAATGTTCTATGTTTAAATTATTTTCTTTATATTAATCCTTCATTCCTGTTTCTTGGTGGCTATGCTCACTTCTGAACTGTAATTATTGGACTATATCTGTTGGACTACAAAACTTTTTTCTTTGTTAATTCCCATTACATTAGGTGTGGGAATATTAGTATCTTCAGAATAACAATATGAATGATTTTTCTTTCAGTTCAGCTTACAAGAAATGAGAAGAACATTACCTTACTGACAAGATCAACAGGTATTTTCTGTAATTGCTGAAAATGTGTAGCCACTGCAATTAAAGATTGGAAATAAATCTGATCAATTACATTTGTATTGTTTTTTTACTAGTCCTTTAAAAGGTGACCCCACCAACTGCACCTACCCTCTTTGTGCTCTCCCGTCATTTTGTTTGGATGCTGGGAGCAAGCAGAATAATCCTGGTGTAAGTTTTCTCTCATGTGATACCACTGCATACCTGATAACACAGGTCAACATGTCATTTCCATGAGCACTCTAGCACATTGTAATGCGCCTGGGCACACAAACCACAACCAACTCCAGATATCCTTGAATCAGGTTTATTCAAAATGGTACAGCACAGCAAGGGTTAAGTCCAATCAAGCAAGGTACAGAAGGATAAGGCAAATGCAGGTCAGTAACAATCCGAGGTCAGGGCTGGCAGAGTTCAATCAGAGTTAGTTTCAGACCGGGTCACTAAGGAGATGACAAGCAGCTAAAGTTTAAACTTCACAGAGACACACCCAAGCACACTGTGGTAACAGAGGCTATATCGGGCAATGGTGTAAAGAACAGGCTCTTCTCAAATGGCCAGGATGACCAATGACCTTGCGCCACCTGGCACCGTCTGATAGGAGACTGGGTAAATCCCCTGCGGCTGATTGGCCGCAGGGAATTCAAACTAACTATGTCCCGCCCCGGGGCGAGGCAGCCGAGTGCCACGCCCTCGGGGGGTACAAGAGGGACGCATAGTAACACGTGCACCTCTTCCCACAGCACCCCTAGGACGTGCACTACTTTGCACTTGCAAAGGAGTGCTGAGAGCAGGAAGATCATTAACCACATCTAAAGGGATGCAAGGGCTGCTGCCTGGCTGAACAGTAGTTTGGCCAGGACGGATCCCCCTGCCTGCAGAGACAGACAAGCTGCGAGCAGAGCAGCAGCCTCGGCCATGCTGCCTGCTAGAGCGGCGTCTCCCTCTGTGGCTGGGAACCCCAGGGACACCGCGGGCTCGCAGGACGGGTAAGTTCCTTACACACATCTAGTTTTTGTGATTCAGCTAATTATATATTGTGTGAAATTCGTTAACATATTACAACATTTAACGACAGTTTTCTTTTTTTAAGGTTAGAGACCGCACTAACTGCAATTGATTTCATTTGTCATCATGCCTAGAAATTGCCTTAATGATCCAGACAGCTTCTGTTACATGTGTGGTTTATTCATGACGAAAGCACAACGTTGCCAAATTTACTGCAGAACTTAAAAAGATATACAAATATATATTTTAGCTGTCCACTTGGTGACCAGGATAAATCTTGGGCTCCACATGTCATCTGTACCAGTTGTTCCAACAGACTGCGTGACTGGCAAAAATCGGCGTAAAGCAGCAATGTCATTTGCAATCCCGATGGTGTGGAGAGAACCGCAAGACGATCTAATCAACTGCTATTTTTGCAGTGTCAACAAAAGTGGATTCTCAGGTAAAACTAAGCACAAAATTGTAAATCCCAGCCTCCATTACTCAATTAGGCCTGTTCCCCATGATGAGTCACTTCCAATTCCGGTACCGCCATATGATGGACTTGCTTCTGTGGAAAGTAATAAGGAATGCACTGGAGTTGCAGCCAGTTACATCCCTTAATCATTCGATCCTGACTACTTGGCCCATGAAGATTCAGAACCAGAGACCTTTACACAAGCAGAGCAGAATGATCTCGCTCATGATCTAAATCTCTCCAAAGACAAAGCAGAACTTCTTGCTTCAAGGTTTAAACAGAAGCACTTGCTTGCAAAAGGTGTAACTGTAACTCACTACAAAAAACGAAATCATAACTTGACAACGTTCCTCAATAGTGATGGCTCACAGTGCTACTGTCATAAAATAAATGCACTGTTTAACAGTTTGTCACAAGAGCATGTTCCATCTGAATGGTGTATCTTCATTGATTTCTCTAAAAGAAGCTTGAAAGCAGTCTTACTGCATAATGGTAATTCCAAATCTAGTTTACCGATTGCCCATTCCATTAACCTAAAGAAATTACTACTTTAAGCAATCCAGTATAACACAACCCAGTGGAACATCTGTGGGGATCTAAAGGTCATTGGCTTGCTGATGGGAATGCAAGGATTCACAAAATATTGCTGTTTCCTATGTCTGTGGGATAGCGGATATACGGGAGACCATTATGTCAAATGTGATTGGCTACCAAGAGGCACCTATAAGCCTGGAACAAGCAGTGTCAAGTTTCTGCCTTTGGTTGATCTGCATAAAATATTTCTGCCACCTCTCCATATCAAGTCGGGCTTGATGAAGAACCTTGTAAGGACCATGGGTAAATCAAACTCCATGGGTTTTCAGTACCTTGTTGAGAAGTTTCCAAACAAACACTGCAAAAATGAAGGAAGTGATATTTATAGGGCCACATAGCATGTCTGTTTTGCAGGATGATGTTTTCAAACAGTCTCTCTCAGCAGCTGAGCTAGAAGTTTGGGATACATTGAAGTGTCTGTGTGATAATTTCCTGGGCAACCATAAGTCTCCTGCATACAAGGAGTTCAGAATATGCTTGATTCATACCATAAACTGGGTTGTCCCATGTCATTAAAAATACATTTCATGTACTCACATCTAGAATTCTTTCCGGAAAACCTTGGTATGGGGAGTGACGAACAAGGAGAATGTTTTCACCAGGACATTGAGTTAATGGAGCACCGCTACCAAGGTTTCTGGAATGTAACAGTATGATGGCTGACTATTGCTGGATGCTGTACTGTGACAATCCAGACAAAGAGTACACAAGAAAATCATACTCCAAGCATTTCTGAAGAAACAATGGTACCTGACCGACACTGTTCAGTAGATCGGTACCACATTGTGCCTTATTTTACTTCACACTGAAGATGTATTAACATTCACTTCAATGGTGCTTACGTTTTAGTACAAAACAGGCCTAAAATCTGCTCGAAAAAATGATTTAGATGATGATGATTATCAAAACTAATTTTGTGTTGACCTGTGTAATAACTGCCAAGCAAAAAATAGACACATGCTCACCACACTACCTTACATTTTCCTAACTCTCTCTAGGTGAACAAAAGGGCAGTGGAGTGAAGAAGAGAAGAGTAAATGGGAGGGACCATTATTGCAGACATGTTGTTTTGCCTGACAATTGTCCGCAGAAAATTGCATGCCTATTTACACACATCATATGATTCTCACTCAATGCAAACAACCGCGCTAATCACGGGTGATGTGTACAGCGGTTGCACGCCATCGCCAAGATGGATCTATTAATGGCCAACAGTGAAAGATCACAATACATGTCAATAAAGTAGAGCAGCATGGAGTGCGGCTCGCTCTCCCTTCCTCAGAGAACTGAATGGCGTTTGTTATTCTGTCACTGAAATATTCGATCCAGCGAAAAATATTGAACATATGTACAATGCCTAAGTGTGGTAAAGCAAGTGCAGAAATACCTTCTTTTCTAGCCTACTATGTGCAGAGTCCATTTGTAGAATACAATTCAGAAAAAAAAACAGTAATGCACAAAACCCTTGATGTTATTCATTGATCAACAACAGTAATTTTTGATTTTCTTTTTTTTTTGCAGGAACCAGCAAATGAAATGTCATGATTGTGTTGCTTGGGAACTGAAATTGATACTGTAAGTATGTTTTTTTATTGTGACCTATTACATGCAAAATAATACGTTTTGTTTAGACTC
>NC_092859.1:114329315-114412866 GCF_032062135.1 Pyxicephalus adspersus
CATGTCACATTCAGCCTTTGTACCTGGGGCTAAGTTTCCTATGACTCCAAGGGAATGCACTGAGATAAATGAAATGACTGACATCTTTGGTGGCAAAAGGATAAAAGAAGTAGGCCAAGGACAAGACAGATCTAAAAGAAAGGGCTTGATTTAACTTGTAGTCTATAAGTAAAACAAAATAAAACTAGGTAGTATCATAGGAGTAACTGGAGCTTCTATTGCTTGCTTTGCAGAGTGCAGAGTGTCTAGGGAAATAGGACTTTGTCGATTCAGCACTGGAGAGGATTCTCTATAAATAAGCAAAGAATAAGGTAAGGCTGGAGTTCAGCACTAAGGTATGCAGCATATATGTGTAGTCGTGTACTGATAACATAAGACTTTATAAAACACAATGCTTCTAGTTTTCCAAAGTTCGAATATCTTTGATATAACATGCAAAACCCCTAATAATTACATAAACATTTATACAGTTGCTGTAAATACATATTATTGTCTTTGAAACGCTTTGTGTTTATGTACATATTTATCATCCTTTTTTAATCTGAAGTTAATTAAAAGTCTTTGTGATTAAGAAAGTGCAACCAACGTAAATTGTATAACAATGAGACAGTGTAATGAGTGCATTAGGCATTACTGAAATCCTGCTAATATAAATGATGATTGATTTAAATGTGAAAGTAATGTAACATCAAACTGCAATCCTTTTGTGATGATGGACTGTGTTTGGAAACATATGAAACAAGTTTGCCTACTTTGTCTTTTTTTGATATGTGTAATTTGTGTACTCTATAAAAGACCACTGGGTAATTACATTTTATTAAATATATTAAATCTGATGAAAAGGAAGTGGATCAATTGCCATGGTATACTAGCAACATAGGTTTGCATGAGCATATGAATGTACACATGTTCAGTGAATGTGATTTCTGGACTTAGAGTTAGTTGATTTTGCACTAAACAATGTTGACAGTTTGCAGTGCTTACTGAACATACAACTAATGTTTTTTTGTTCCACTGGGGTGCACTGAGGCAATTTTTGTTTTACCATTTTGCATTGAACTTGAACAAATTGCTTGGCAATACAATGCTCATGCATCAAAGGAAGCAGCATTCACACATCAGGTACAAGTATTTAGAATTCTACATTGCCAGCTGGTATGTGAACCACTGTGCATGCTCATAATGATACATGCTCACTACTAGTGCCAGTGTTCAAATTCGGGTTGTCCTTATATTCAACCCAATTATGGCTGTTCAGATTCAGATAGACCTGACCCGAAAAACACAGGATTCGACGTGAAAAATTTGGGAAAACAAATTGTAAAAATTGTTTAAAAAAATAAAAATTAATTTTAAAGTAATTTATTGAATGTTTTTTTTTTTTTTTTTTTTAAATAACTTTTTTTTTTTACAGGTTTCCCACAATGACATTATGATTCCAGTGGCTGTGCAGCCGTGGGAATTCTCCTGTCATTGCAGGATCTCAGGGCATGGTAGTGGAACTGCAGAGGCAGTTCAGCTCCATTGTGACGTCACGTGGGAAACTGAACTGCAGATTACATCTACATCTACTACAATGTCTGGGCACTACAAGTGATGAATGGGGAATTGTCCCCATTCATCACCTGTAGTGCCCTGTAATCTTAGATAGAGAAACTCTATCCAAGAATACATGGTGGAAGCACAGCACGGCAACAGCAACTGCTATTGCAGCGCTGTACTATGTATTCTTAGATAGAGTTTCTTTATCTAAGAATACAGGGCACTACAGGTGATGAATGGGGACAAGTCTCCATCCATCACCTGTAGTGCCCAGAGATCGTAGTGGAACTGCAGAGGTAATCTGCAGTTCAATTTCCCACTGAATTGCAGGCCTCTGCATGCAGTTCCAGTAAAATGTCTGGGCACTTCAAGTGACGAATGGGCACATTCATCACCCGTAATGCCCTGTATTCTTACATAAAGAAACTCTATCTAAGAATACATAGTACAGCGCTGCAACAGCAATTGCTGTTGCCGTGCTGTGCTTCTACCATGTATTCTTGGATAGAGTTTCTCTATCCAAGAATACAGGGCACTACAGGTGATGAATGGGGACAAGTCCCCATTCATCACCTGTAGTTCTCAGAGATCATAGTGGAACTGCAGAGGTATTCTGCAGTTCAGTTCCACTGTGATGTCACGTGAGAAACTGAACTGCAGGCCTCTGCAGTTCCAGTACAATGTCCGGGCACAAGTCACCTGTAGTGCTCTGTATTCTTGGATAGAGAAACTCTATCCAAGAATACATAGTACAGCACTGCAACAGCAATCGCTGTTGCCGTGCTGTGCTTCTCCTATGTATTCTTGGATAGAGATTCTCTATCCAAGAATACAGGGCACTAAAGGTGATGAATGGGGACAAGTCCCCATTCATCATTTGTAGTGCCCGGACATTGTAGTAGAACTCCAGAGGTATAATAATTGAAAATGATTATATACCCATCAACAGCTTAACAGATTGTAAAGCGTAATGAATCAGTCCCCCAGGAGGGGAAAGCACAAGTTGACCATGTACAGACTTTTTATCAATCATTTTGTAGAATTTCCCAGTGAACTGGACCATCATATTTGTTTGAAAGAAATAACCTGGGGGTGTAGGGATAGATCAGGGGGTAGCATTGGAAACTCACTAAGGGGCAGGGTGTTGAGTGGGGCAGGAAATGATGGCTCGGGTAGGGAATGGGAAAGGATTCGAGTGAGGAGCAAGTTATATGATTCCTGTAGTCCATGAGATGCATCACTATATTTATCACGGATCAGACGTAAGTGCTGCCAAATAATCTGCAGAGCATGGTCCAGTGAACCAATGTTGTCTGGTAGCTTCCTCCATACCTTTTATAGGTAGTGGGGTTTTCCATCAATTATAGTCATTAATATGACTAAATCATTGTGTCACTTGAGGGGTGCCCAGCTGGAGCCAAAGTGCTGGGATGCATGCTCTAGCTGCATCCAAAAGACAGATCAGGAGTGATTTGCGATAGATCTTTCATTTAAAATTATTACGGTGCAGGAGGAAAAACCTGGTGTCAAAGGAGATCAGCGGGTCTGTGAATTTCAGTAGCAAACAGGGATTCTCTCCCAGAAAGGATGGACCCCCGGACTCTCCCAGAAAATATGTGTGCCTCTAAGTGCATTGCCCTGCCAACATATATCTGACATACACATAGAGTGTAGGAGTAAGAGGACTCTGTACCACCTGATAAGGATGTTTTACCCTGTTTCCTGGTATGTTGAACTAATTGAGGAAGTTTGTGCAACATAAATCATTTGGTTCCTCTGGATGGGAGAGAAGGTAGCATCTAGGTCTGGGCCCACTTCATTATGTATGGTTGGTGTGAAATCTTGATCCAGAATGATTAGTCAGCATAGAGCTGGGAAACCAAGTAATAAACTGGGCTTTATACAGCACACAGCTTTTCAAACTCTGTAAGGTCTGTGAGGTCTACAGAAAGTATCTGGGTTCGGGACTGAGTGCGGGAAGTGATACAATTGGCATATTCTCCAAAACCCAAACACGTTGTAAGTACCATTATCTATAGTTTGTTTTTAATATTGCAGTAATTGAGGGCAACAGAAAAAGAAATCAGACCTTAATAGCCATTATGTATCAAAACAAAGTACCAAAATGGATTTTGATTTACATTTTTTAGATCATTATTCTATGAAAAGAAGCGTTTATTTTATTAGTGGTCATGGCAGTTTAGTTTGATTTTGTTTTTACTTTATATGAAGATCCAAGTATGTATTGAAGAAACTAACATTACAATGGTAGCAAGCCTCTCAAAAGGATCTTTTTTTTACAGTTACTAGAACTACTTTGTGATTGCATGGAAAATCGTTGTACTATAAACCAGTAATTTTTAAAAGGTAATTTTTTCAGGTAGGATGACAATTACCTATTTATTTTTTTAGGATTTCTAAAAGCATCCAATAAGCAAGCAGAAAAAAATATCCAAATACTCTCGAATGTTACTGTATATTTCTAGAATATTGTAAGAGTCTCCAACAATTAGATCTTTCTTTTATTCTGTAAATTTGAAAAGATAGGAAGCAATGTACACTTCCACTGAAGACTACAACAACCACTGTCAAAAAAGAAGCAGTCAATTTCTTGAATAATGCATACATCCAGTAGTAAAAAATCCAATTGGTGAGTTACTGGATCCTTGATATCACTCCATTAGCTTGAGAAGAATGTTAATGATTTGGGTCTACATTGGAATGAGCAAAGGGGATACCCCCATAGCCTGGAAAAGAGAGCAAGGGGGTATTTTAGAGGTGTTTTCTGCAATTAAAGCTTTTATTTTTATTAAACAGGTCCAAAATATTTTCCAGGTTCATCCTGTTACCTTTTTTTTTTAGGCAGCTTCAAAATGTATGCATCATATATGAAAGGCTTGAGAAAAGGAAATGAGCATTTTATAGATTTGTAGTATTTTGAATTAGAAATAACCCATTCACAATCGGCCTGATCTATTAAAGCTCTCCATGACTGGAGAAGATAAACTATCATAGGAGAACCTGTGTGATCCAGCAAATCTGATATTGATTACTTATATATTTGCTAATAGTTTTCCTGGACCAAATTTTTTCATTGTTTGCTGGATCAGCCCCGATTCTCCCATGATGATCAACGTTCTCCAGTCGTTCAGAACTTTAATAAATCAGACCCAATATGTCTTTTTCAATAATTTATTCAAAGAAAGGCAAATAATAATGTCTTAAAAAAAACATTTGGACATACTAAGAAGGAAAAAGATTTTCTTGGAAGATTGTCCAGCACTTCTGAAAATGCACCAACCTTCTATCTAGTTGATGATGATGTGAAGTGGAAAATGTCCTTACTAAAGGTGCGTACACACTTCCAATTTTTATCGTTCCAATCGAACGACGAACGATCGATTGGGCAAAAAATCGTTCGTAAAAAAGTAACCAACGACGCCGACGAACGAGGAAAGTCGCTGGAAAGGAACGACCGGACTGACGGATCGGATTGGACGACGATCGTTGAACATCGTTCGTGTGTACGGTCGTTCGTTGATCGTCCATGTTCAGAGCATGCGTGATGAACGAACGTCCGTTCACTTTCCTGTCGTGCACATAGTTTCTCTATCGCTCAAACGATCGTATCTATTGTGTGTACAATATCTACGAACGATCGTGTCGTTAACTCTATGTGCAGGATCGGTGCTATACGATCGTTCATATATATCGTGCATGAACGTTCGTCGTTCGTTTTCCAACGATAATAATTGGAAGTGTGTATGTAGCTTAAGTTAGGAGTCTTAAGATTGAATTTTACTTCGTATTGTCACCAAATACTCCAGTGCTTCTTTAGGTGTGTCCTGGGATCAAAAGGTGGATATTAGTGTAACTTTGATCAGTTGTTTGACCAAACACGTCCCAATGTTCCCTTAAGGGTAGTATTGTAATACAGAGTTCAGGGGTCAAAGGCAGGAACATGCACTACAGACTGCAGGGGTCAGTAGTGTGTGCCCAGAGTCCACACTACTGTTAGTTATGAAGTGGACAATGCAGAGGTTACATGGTTTTGTGTTTTTATAGGGATTTCATAAGTGAAACTTTAGAGGCAGGGGTTGATTCCCACATTTACTGCAAAAGGACATTGGAATATGTGAATAAAATTAAAGTACAAAGATTTGCAGCTTTCACAACCTGCTGATTAAAAATTTTACATTTACAGTTTCAGATGTAGTTCATGTAACACTTCTGCTCCACAGACCTATTTATTTAGGAATTTCACACTAATTTAACACATCAATTTTGGATAGAACAGTGGCACACTTATGTCTCCCACTACTTTAACAGAATGATGGCAGGATGTGGCTTGCTAAGTAATCAGGCTATAAAAAAAACAAAAGGCTGTATATTCTTATATAGGATGAACAGTAGTATCTCCTATACATGACTGGTATTGAAAAACATTCCAAGTTCAAAAATGATATAACGTCACATTGTTATGCTATAATTTTACTAATTAAAGATATAGCACTTGTGGTGTTAAATAAAAGTAGAAAACTGCATTGTTACCCATTAATGGGAGGCTGGAATCAAGGTGCCAATAATTTTAAAGACATAGTGCAAGGTTCAGTAGTCAGGGAGTTCAAAGATCACAAGGATGTAACATAGAGTGCAGAGGTCACAAGCATGTAACACAGAGTTTCAGGGGTCAGCATGATCTTTTGTACTTTGCAAAGGTCTATAGTATGTAGTGGAGGGTAGGGGTTGGTAGTATTAACACAAAGGACAAAGGTCAGTAGTATGTTACAATTAGTGCACATGTTGGATACGACACTAAAACCCCCAGATATACACACCCACATATAGTCACCCACACACCAACATATATTCACATCCTCACTGACACACAGCAGTTGTCACCTTTTTCCTTGAAATTCCTGTACCTTCATGGCTGGCTAGCTGCCTCTTTGGTTCTGGGTTCCCACTCTTTTTTGCCACCTACACACCCGAAAGGCTGGCCCTTTATGCATGTTTGTATTTGTGTATAATATGTGTATTGTTTTGTAACGTTAATAGGGACAGAGGGACTATATATCTTAAAAAGGACATTGGAATATATGAATAAAATTAATACGCAGAAATCGTGTTACCTTTAACAAACCATTGATTATAGTACACATTTACAGTGTCAAAAGTAGCTCAAATATCATTACTTTTCTAGAACATAGGAATTTCACACTAATGTCACAATTTTTGGTAGTACAGTGCCACTTTTTTCTGTTTCCCACCACTTCAACACAATGAGGGAGTGTTGTGACAAGATATTCACAATAATTATGCAATAACATTATTCTATTGAAATAAAAAAGGCAACCTTATATATTGTTTAGATGTGGGCAGTATTATAAAATATTCCAGATTTGCAGGTAATTGTACTCCTAATGCTTACTGATTACACCGGGGAACAATTTTGAACAAATTTTTTGTTGACTTTTGTCAATTTTTAAAGCTTATTTACACTAAAATAGGTATGCTGATTCTGAAAGATCACATCAGGTTTTTTCTCTACCGCTTATATTAATGTGATTACTGTAGCATGGATTTGTATAGGCTTTTCATTTACAAGCAAGACAATGTGGTCATAGGTTGTGCGCTGCTCTATGTAGTGAATAAGCAAAATTAATTTTTCTACTTACACACGTATTTCCTTTCTTTCAGATCATGTCTGATTCTGTCACAGTAGCTGCAAGCCAGGATAGTGGAACCTCTGTCTCACCAGCTCAGTGGGTAGATACTTGCACAGGGCGCAGAGTCTAAGCAGCTGCCTGGTCTTCACCAGAGCCTCTAGAGGTGAGCGTGTTGCACTGCGGGCAACTGCCAGGTTGCAGCCCCCATGCATGCAGAGGCAGGTGACTGCTAACAAGCAGGAGCCAAAACAAAGTGCCAGAGGGAAATCCAAAAGAGTAGTCAAACAAGCCAAAGGTCAGGGCAGGCAGCAAACAAGGGTTGTCAGGTAACAGGCAAAAGGTCAGGACTGGCAGCAAACAGGAGTTGTCAGGAAACAAGCCAAGATCGGTACACATGAAATCTGGAACAGGAGAAACAAACAACAGGAACCCAGAAGCAGAGCCATAGGAACTCCTTGTTCAGGCAACTTCCTGTTGCCAGGTCACTTCCTTAAGAAGGAAATGTCAGGTGATGGGCGTGGATCAAGTAAGCTGCAGACATCAATCCCACCAGCAGAGGGAGTGCTGTTGCTGAGATGATCTCAGGTGTTATTCAGATGTTTGCCAGCAGAGGAAGTGCACCTGCGGAATACCCTGGTTCTCTGAGGCAAGGGAGCAGCTGACAGAGAATCACCTGACTTGGATCCAGAGGCAGAGATGGTGCTGGCAGCAGGGGACTGCAAGAAGGGTGAGCAAGAAAGAAGAGTACACATTTACAGTGTCAAAAGTGGAGCATCCGGTGGGCTTGTCCTAACACTGAACACTCCAGGAAAAGCCATAAGAGTAAATTTTTACCTTAACCACTTACCCGATTAATTTTCAAATGTTTAACTGTAAAAAAAATATCATAGAGTAACAATAGATCCTTTGTATGAACAAAAGAAATGTATATAAACCATACATTCAAGGTATTATTTCATTATTTTTTCATTGTATGTAAAATTTGTATGTTTTTGAACAAAAATGGAGGGTACCCTGAATCGTAAACTTAATGTGATAGCAAAAGACTGGAGTCATATCTGGATTCACCACCCAAAAATTTCGTAAAAAACAAGTGTGAGATCTAACTCAACAAAAAATGCGTAACCCCGTGTTAAAATTATAACACTTGTGGTCTTAAGTGAAATTGTGAAAAAAATTGCATTGTTTTTCAATACTGGAAGGCTGAAATCTAAAATGCAAGGTTACAATGTTTTAAGAAAACTTTTTTTGTATCATGCTGTAACCCATGAAAAATAAAGAATAGTTAATCAATTAAAATGGTAAATAATCTTTAAATTCAATATGTAATATATATGAACTTAAGAAACATTGATTTTGACTCCACTAGCTTTCCGTAAATGGTGCTGTTTGGTGTTGCATAGAATATATTTTAAACAGCCAGTTAGATGTTATTTCTTTCTAATTTTTCATGCTTATATGGTCTAAAACTGCTCTTTAGGGCTGCCTGTCCATGGACAAGTTATAAAAAGCTTGTTTGGAGGCCAAAGAATAGATTCTGAAGTCTCTAGCATTAGAATTATACGCTTGACATTCTGGATAATTGCAAAGCTTTTGGAATAAAAAATTAATAGTGCCAGTTGCGCTGCCTATACCCATTAGGTGTGCTGACTTGAGCTTCTGCATCACTTGCTCAAACTAGCTAATCGCCCTACCTTTACATGAAATTATCCTGCTGCTTACACTGCCTTCATGAATTTATCTTCGTTCCTGCTGTTGCTCAGGGGGTGAAGACACATTGATGATATACAAGAAATAATGCTGATGCCTAGCCAGACTTGCTATAAACCTCAGATCAATTTAAAGAGATACTATCATTATATTTATGCATGATTCAAATATTCTTTACAATCATCATCAAAGAGCATACTTTTAGGGCTCATATATATACACAGCAATGGAAATAATTTGTTTTTATCTTCACTGTTACATTCCCAGAATAAATTAGTGTTTATAGTTACTGTCTACACTACGTTTATGTTTACAGAATGTAGAGAAGTGTTGTTCTTGTATTAAATATTTTCAGTTTTTTATTTCCTGTGTTCTCAATTTTAGTGAAGTTAGGAAAACTTATTGAAGGAAAACCGGAATGAGTTTGGATTCATTTTATTTTCAGTTTGCCCTTTCAATCTGTTTTATTATTTAAGTATCTACTGCAATGAGCAAATGCTATTCAACATAATAAAGCCCTCAGGACCATGTAAAACACAAGCTCCCTGAAGGTATGTACAATATGTACAGGATGGCATGTGTGTTAAAGGCTTATCTATGAGCTTCCTTGCACCTTTTGTTGTGGACTGCTATAGTCTGGGATTAATACACCAATACAAGGTAACTGGTATTTACTTTTTAAAACTTTATATAGTTTTAAGCAATAGAAATACTCACCCATCAAAAGACTAAATCAGATTAAAGAAATTATGTGTTCTCAAATCCAGACTAGGCATTTGGAAAAATACAGATGTTCTTTTGAAGAACCTCAAAAATGGGACTTTTCAGGCCAATAAGTGCAAATTTTAACAAATAAATATCAAAAACCATAACTTTATTAAATACCATTAAAAACATTGACATTATAAGAACCTAAAAATGTGCACAAACACTACAAGAAAATTACTGTCTGGGTTACCCAATCAAAGTGGTACACCCTGTTGAATCGACGCATTTCACGGATAAATCCGCTTCTTCAGGAAAAGAGACATGGATATCCTGGGTTTGTAGCACATGCGGCCCCACCCATAGGGTGAGAGCAGGTGAGGACAGCAGCTTTTAGAATATATCTCAGTTGGTATTGCTTTCAATTATCATTCAAAGTATGTTCACTCAATAGTATGATCTATATTGTCTATCTTCTGAATTTGTCTCTTTATTTAACATGTTTCCATTCAATATCACCAACTATTCATAGCAAAAGCTTTACAACTCATGGGTCCTTCTACTTTGAGCATCAATGTTTCCCTTCCAATATAATGGTCTGCATCCGCCTGCTGTCAACACGCTCCTGCAAACGGCATCTCCACATGGCTAGCTAGCCTAGCCAAGCTTTTGCTATGAATACTTGGTGATATTGAATGGAAACATGTTAAATAAGGAGACCAATTAGGAAGATCCCATCTAAAGTAAAGAGCTGCCTGCCCAAATTTTTTTTATGCTTGTTTATTTTTTGCTTTATTTCAATGTACCAGGAATGTGGATTATTGATTGCCATTGTTATTTGAACATTACTTATCTGTGTAGTAGATAAAAGATCCCATATTTGTTTCCCTTTGTAATCAGATCCACTTAGTTTTAATAATATATTGGAAAAACTGCTTGCTTTTTGCAAATTTTTAAATTACACTCTATGTATAGTTTATGTATACTGCATAGGATATCATTGCTGCTTTTAAATAGTTATTTAGAAATTGCAATTTTGAATATTTTCTTGTTGAAAAATTTAAAAGAGATAGTCCTAGTTGTGTAACCTCATGTAAACAAGCCGTGGCAGTTCTACTGATTATTTCTAAGTTAAAAACCATCTGTAGAATCCTATTTCATATTACACAGAAGATTGAATTCCAGCCTTTTAGAAAGTTTCAATTTTAAAATTTGACATTTTCTACCTGAGTGTAGCAAATTCAACATGTTTTTCTCTTGAGGATTAAAAACATAGCATATTATAATATTCAGATAATGCATATTTATTACAGGCAATGAACTGTTGCAGTTCTTTTAGCTTAGTATCACACAGTTTTTCTGTTAAGAGCAACAACTCTTGCCAAAAGGAAATGAGCAAAATCCCAGGACTTTAGGAGATTGTGATATCTCATATGATACATCAGCGTATAATGTTTATTTATTGCAGTTACAGATTGGATCAGGGGCATATGTTCCCCATGTCCTTAGCTTTGTATTATATTTGGCCACAAAGTTGTGTCTGAACTGATATAAATAAAAGGAATATTTTTCCTTTATCTAATCATGGTTGCCAAGCCTTATATATAATGAAACAGATAGTCGTAAATGTAAGAGGAAAGGCTTTCATGGCAACTGCAAGAAGTTTACTTAAAATGTTTTGAGTTGGGCAGTCCACACACAGTCTCTGCCACACTACACATCATCCGGGTTTTCTCTGCAATTTCTAATATGTACCTTAGGAATATTGCTGACTGAGGCTACTTTGGGATTTGACTCATCAACATTATACACCCCTTTGGTACCATATACATAGGTCTGAATACTCTGGTTTGAAAATATTGTCATACTGGAACCTCTAATCCCAACCACTCATCCGGCTCCATACTCTCTAACCTTGAAGGCTCCTATTTTTTGTGTAATCCCGGATTTCCAGTTAGGTCTCTACCCTCCCCTATGGAAGCTGTATGTCGAAATGCATCGAGAAAAAGAGACAACTGTATTTTCCCAAAGCTTCATCTAGATAATTATTGCGTATTTAAATAGAATTGTGATATTACCTATACATGTCTGATCATTTTTAGCCCAGTAGAGCTTTGTTTAGCCTAGTATGTTAATCAGTACATTTTGAGTAAACTTCTTGCAGTTGCCATAAAAGCTGTTCCTTTTTCATTTTTCAACTACCTTATGTCTAAAATCGAGAAACTGCTGCAAACCCCAGTACATGGAAGTAGTGTTGATGTTTGAGCCTGTTTCAAAATCAACCTGAACATCAGTCATTTAGCCATTTTTTTGTGGTTGTGCTTGGTCTGGTTGTGTTTATTTTAGTAGTAGTAAATTAGTAGTAGATATGTAGATAAAAATACCCTAACAGTTAGAGTAGGAGTTTTTACCACATCCCTATCAAAATTGAAACATTTGAATAAAAAGGCACTAAGAAAGCCCTTGACCCATCACCATCAACATTCAACATCCTAATTCTTTAAAACAATAGATACAGCAGGTACAACCAATAATCTGTACAACCTTTTAGTTTACAAAGTCGACTGTAAAGTTTATAACTATATAACGATATTCAGAAAAAGCTGACACGTTTCGCAGGACAACCTGCTTCTTCAGGGTGAAATATCAATGGAAGATTTTTGATAGTAACCATCAGCCCATTGAAGGTGTGGTTTTATTATCATGTGTGTGGGATGCTATCCTTTTTTCAAACAAAATAAAAAAAAACAAAATAAGGCTTATTAAATCTAACCAGCCAACTATGACAGCTGTCACAGTCTGCAATTTGATTTAGCTGAGTCCTGATCTATTTAGTGTCGGCCAAATTTGCCTCATTGACATTAACAGGACTGAAGTTTTGTTATGAATCAATCCAATCACTGGGATCAATTTGGGGGAACTGGACAGAGGAAAATTTGACCAATATTTGGAAAGAATAAATCTTCCAGCCAGCTAACCTCTTTCCAGCTGCTTCATGTCTATATCAAAGGGCAGCGATTTACAGCAAGGAGTCGCTAAGGAAGTCAGTAATTGGGGACTTTCTATGACAAATGAGGTGACTGCATGTCTGAGTATAGAACAAGGGCTACTAAATCACAATCATCCACTCTTGTGTCACCCCCAGACTAATTTCTCTATATCCTTCATTACTTGTCTCTTTTCTTCTTACCTCGTCTCTTCTCACTTACCCCTTAACACAGGATTTTTCAACCTTTTTACCTGTAAGGAAACCTAAAAAACTTTTCAAGTTTCAGTGGTCCCCTGCTTATAAACCAGTTTCCTGGGGTCAAAGAGAAAAAAACTTGTAAAACGGTGGCAAGTGGAAAAAATGCTATAAAGTGGTGGCTAGAATATCACTCTTACAGACATTTAAAACAGCAATAGAGTCATGCAGCTGGCTTTAATAAATCCCAGACCTATGCAGGCATAATCAAATATGATCTTAATCAGCTACAGTTCGAAGAACCCCAAGTAATGTCTGGAGGAATCCTGGGGTTCCACGAAGCTTAGGAATGACTGCTTATCTGGTCTCACAGTCTTTTGTAATGATATTCCATCTGAACAATGCATTCAGATCTAGGCTGGAAGGAGGAGAGGGCTAGATTATCTACAAAGCCTCCTAAAAGCGGCAAGTTATGGTAACACTCACACGTGATCATCTAAAGTATCTGAAATTCAGTGAATAAAATTGGTGGTACAGGGACAGCAGTGCTAGAAAGGAAATGGTTGGATAGTGGCATGTCAATGAACCAATGGATTATATCTGGAGCTATATTCAGACAAACGGGTTTAAAACAAAAAAATATAAGTAACAAAAGATTGGATGGACCACTTGGTCTTTTTTTTTACCATAATAGGTATACATATATGGAAGTAAACAGAAGGCTTTCTATTGCATCACTAAAAAGATGCCTATTTGGGAACAGATTCCTATCCCTATCCCCCACCATTTTTTTCTTCTGGAATCATCTGAAATCAGTATTATCATATTAAGAAAGTTAATATTTGAGCAATTTTTTTTGTGGTTGTGCTTGGTGTGCAGTTTTACTGTATGAATTTTAACTAGTACTTGCATGAAGATTTAGGGGAAAACTATTTTACTTATCACTCAAAATGTACCCAAATGGAAGGTTCAATCTATCCGTTAAAAAGCACAATTCTTCGTTAGCCAAATAATAACCGCTTTTTTATGCACATGAGAAAAAATCCTATTTTTTTGTATCAAATATGCGTGATTGGTGTGCACCTATTTCTCATGCTTTAGTGTTTCCTCATGAAAGTATCATGGAAACATAACTCATATTTTCTTTATCAGTCCTTGCCATAACACTTATATAAACTATATGAAGTGTTAGGGAGATTGCCCGTTTACATACTGATTTCAATACAGATTTAAGTGGTCTGTGTACATATTTGAGATTACACTAGAATGCTTGCATTACTAGTAAATATGAATCTGTACCAATACAATAAAAAAGTGAATATTTCAGAGATGTGGTGTTTAGTGTGTAGTGTTTTGGTATTATTTCTCATGGGATAAGTTGTTATGGAAAAATATATTCCACTGTGCAGATAAAATTATGAGAAAGTTTTGCAAGCTCTCAGAGTGAGAGTCAGGGCAAATTAACACTGTTTTTATTTTTCATTTTCCTATATGCCAGTGGTACGGAAATTCCATTTTTCAAAGGTTATTGTGCCCCAGATTCTAGATTTCAACCAGCAGGATGTTTAATAGTGCTAAAGGACTGGGAAATTCTGCTTCATTGTAGAATAAAATCACCATACCAATTCAATGCTTTAACAGAAAATAATTCACATATATTATACTACATGCAACATAAAAGACTATTATTATTTATAAAGCAAAAAACACAATAAGGGCGTACTGATCATAACTGTATCCATGTCAAATATTGTCTTTTTATAAAAAAGTACTTTTGTAAAGTTTGGAAAATTCGAAATGGAAAAGATGCAGATCACCCAAGCCAGCACCAAAAAAATAAATACAATGGACCACTCACTATATCCTTAAAATGTTTATGTAAATTAAAATATAATACAATTATAATACATAAATTGTATTGTGTTTTTGGTCTAATTCTAGCAGCAATGCAGATAATGATTTGAGATTTTTTTCACAATACATTTATCTGTGTTTTTGCATGAACCATACGTCTAAGCAGAAATAAGAAGTGGCACTTCAGCAATTATGTACAGTAAATTAATGGATGAAGATAGGGGTGAGACTCGTGGATTGCACTCCTATGTATTCATAAAACCTTTGTTCACAATTCAATATCACTATGCTGACTGGCAGTTCATTTGATCATTTGATTTGAAGTGCTAAATATTTCATAATTTAATTTTTTTACCTAAGGTGTAATGAATTTATCCTCTCAGGAAATATAAGCCCTCAAATGGCTGACAAGTAAGAGAGACCTCTTGGTGAAATCGGATGACAAAAATGTCAAATGTTATTAGGTTAAGGGGTTGTTACTATTAAGAACCTAAGCAGCAGCTCCAAGATTAATTCATGGACTATTCTTTAACAGATACTATATTCAAGACCCTCACCTATTTAAAAGGCAAAGTGTAAGTTGTTTTCATAGCTTATCACAATAGTAATGTTTTGACACTACTGTGGCTGTGATACATCTGAGTTTTCTTGAGCATTGGACACCCCAACCACAGGGTTTGTAATCCACCAATGGATTTAAAGGGTGTTCAGGGTGGACCACTCTGCCTTCATGTAAGATCCTTTTGGTTACAATACCTGGGATGCCATTCCCTGGTGTCTTTTTGTCAGATGACAATGCCCCAATCTCTACCGCGTGCTTTATCTATAGTAAGTAAGTAGCGCCATCCCAGCATTCCTTTTTCCTTAGGACTTGAGTGCGGAAGAATAGAAAAGGACAGGTTTAAGATCAGCCAGTAAAAGTGGTCAGGAGATAAATCCAGTTTCATACACAGGAGACAGTCAGTCAGACATGGATCCTGTTTTAAAGGTAAAATACATCCCTGTCACATACCTAACGAACACCTCACTAGCATTTTGCTTCCTTGGGTTTCGGGTGTGCAGCAGTTGGCAAGCTCTTGCAGTCTTGTGACATCAAGTAGCAAATACAATTTTAGTTTAGTGCCTTTAGTATCTAAGCAAAAGACCCATAAGGTTCTCCCTAAATCTTTATAATTGTCTGGTTCCTGCTGTTTTCATGTTTCAGTCTTCTGCTTACATTACAGCGTAACTTGAATAGCCATTTGCTGGGCAGGGTCATTTGGAATGAAGGGCATGTTGTTTCTGTTTTGTTTTGAGGTAAAAGGAAAACTCTGTGAAAACCACTATGATAAAATAGAGGACATTTTGAAAATTGAACCTTAGCCAAAAAATGACAAATAAAACAGATATTTTCCTAAGTTCTAAAGTTCAGAAATATAAAAAGAACTTGTAAACCTTGAATAAAATTACAGTATATTCCATCTGAATCCCTTTGTGGAAGCCAGAAATGAGAACTGTAGTCAGCTCTGGATCTGATTAATAGCTTCTTCTTCTTCTATAACCTTTCTATTGCTATCTATGAATATATATATACAGGACAGGGGAGAAATAGTTGACCTCATCAGTGAGCTGCTGCTTGTTTGTAGTTCAGTAACAGGCTGCTGACCTAGGAAGGGTCCAAGACCAGGATGATATATTGTTTCACTGCAGAGTAGTCTGCACTGAGGTCTAGGATGTCAGAGGGGTGTAAATGAAAATGATAAATCAGTTACCAAACCTTTGGTGATGAAACAGTTCAAATAGGTGTTTTTGGCTGCAAATGAAGCCATATGTGTAAAGCTTTAAAGCTAAAATTAAATCTTGGTTTTCTTCTCCACCCTCATAAAAATGCTAATATTATTACTAAATTACACCTATCAGTTCTTTAGATATATCTCATTTTATATCTAATAACAGCATCATGAAATTTTTACAATGCAGACAGATTGTGGTTGGGGCATGGACAGACAGTCTGTTGAAAGTAAGCTGTTGAGACCTACATATGATGTTGGGTCTCCATGATTGGGCCTGATTTATTAAAGCTTTCCAAGGTTGCAGAGGATACACTTTCATCAGTGAAGCTGGGTGATCCAGCAAACCTGGAATGGATCTGGTCCAGGATTTAAAACATTTGTTATCAATTAGCAAATGACTAATGAATAAATCTATTCCAAGTTTGCTGGATCACCCAGCTTCCCTTATGAAAGTGTATCCTCTCCATAATGCATAATACAAATAAAAAAGACTAAATGTGAGTCTGGAGTTTGGCTTCAGGTTTATTTTTCTGAATAGGCAATTTTTTGAGCCCCAAATTAATTTCCATTCTACGCTTTAAATATACAATTTCATCAAAAGGATGCATAATTTTTAATGGCATCATTTTACACTGTTTGATTTGCCTTACTCATCTTTCAAGAATAACACTTTTTTTGCATTTCATTATATTGAATTATATAAGCAAACGTACATATTTTAAACAACCTAAAAATGATCAGATGCAGAAGGCAATCCTCTAGTGCCAGCAGCTTGTGTAGAAGACACTGCCATCTTACCTTTCGATGACATTTGTGATCATTCCACCCCTCCTCAAGCCTTCCAACCAAGCTCTATGTGCCAGCACTGCCATTAACTTTGTAGCTCAGAGCTTTTCATGCAGCTGGCTTTCTAGCCCCTGAGGTTACACTTGAGGCATTTCCAAACAGATTTACATCAAGTTAGAGGTTGTGCTTCCTAAGCATTTCTACACTTCCTAGCTAAAGCGTATGGTATTCCATTCAGTTCCAAAAGTTATGTGCAGTCTAAGCATCATGAAGTGGAAGGGTACTATAGTAAAGAGACAGCACACAAAAATCACTCTTTTCTAGATATTGCTGTCATACCATAGTTTTTATACTAAACACAAGCCTTATTTTTATCTGATAAAGTGCTACAACAAAATCAAACCTTTCTACCCTGTATGTATGGATAGCTAGTGTAATAGGCTCAGGGCCAATATCGGGCAAAAATCTGGTGTGTGTACTGCGCTCATCGTTTAGTGTCCAAAAGACCGTCTTGGCAGATCCACGGACGATGGATTATCCTAATGCAAGGAAAGGGGGAGAATGCAAAGCAGGGTGCCGCTCCGTCGTTCTCCCCCTCCCCTCTGCATAGAGCAGAACGGTGCTGTATGTACAGCACTCGTTCATGCATCTTTCAGTCTTTTGTCTTTGGAAAGGATTGCGATAGATTATATTATATTTACCTTAAATAACTGTTAGAAAAAAAAAATAAAAAAGTATGTTCCTTCTCTTTAAACCATTGTGCAGTATGTATACTCTGATCTCTGTGTTAATTAGGTCAGTTTTTTAACAGAAGCTGTTATTTGAGCCTCCAGCAAGTTACTGCTTTTTCTTGCCACTTGCTGGCTACACATTGTAAATATTTTTATTCAGTATATGTTATGTACCTATCTAAAATAAATTAAAACATACTATATTTTTTCAGTTTGGATCATAAATTAAGAAAAGAATATTAATTTCCAGTTCCATTTATGAATTCGATTACTTAGCAATGCTACTTTTCAGTGTAACTTTTTTGCAAAGTATTTGTATCAAGGCAGAAGTTACTAAATATAAAAGTATTTTTTTTTTTATTAATAGCGCAATGTCGGTTCTTACCAAGGGTGTCAGCTGCTTGAAATTCACACAGATATTATGATCTTAAAAGAACAGACATTATTTTGATATATTGTTCTGATTTATTGGAAAGTTTATTCTAGACACATTGGTCATTATTAATGGGTGGTTTATCCACTGATTAGGCGTACAGTTTGTCCAAATTCTGCCTAGTGAACTTTATCCAATCAGAATGTACTTAGTGTATTAACTTCTCTTGCTTATTTTTCTAAATGACATAATCCTTTTTACTGTGTAAATATTACCTTATAACCTATTATTAAAAATTAGCCCAATGCTTTTCCCCAATTGCTTTTTCCTCTTATTCATTGCAGTCTATTCGACTAGTCATAGGTCATGTCATAACAGCATATCTTTAATTTTCCTAATGAATATCTAATAATCAGATCTTACCAGTTTCTGTCTTCTTTATTATTTAAACCACATTTTTTTACAGGGTGACTCTATTAAACCTATTGCCTATGATCTGGGCAAGCCCTTATACAACATATCCAGGTTCTGGGCCTCTCTACCATACCATATGGATGATCTCAAGGACAGAATCCTGACACTACCATTCAATATCTTTGTTCCTTGCCTAATATGTAAATAGCTTAATTTCTACCACCTCTTTGTACACTGTACTTGTGTATGTGTGTATTCTACTAAAGTGCTTATGTACAGAACACCAATCAGATAAATAGACCAGACAAACATCATCTAATGTGTGACTGTTCACTTATATAATTTGATAATCTAAAACTTTTAATTTAAGAATTAAAAGTTTTTTTGAAAGCTTGCATCTTTAAATATGTTTAATTAACTAGTGAAAGTCATCAAATGCAACGATTTCCCTTCTTCCGTCCTCGAAATGCAGAACAGCTCAGTTCAGTAGTATAGGGACTTTAAGAGGCTATTAAGTGAAATTCAGGTAATTATCTGCTGCTATCAATTAAAAAAAAGCAAATTAAAAAATATATTAAATAATAAAGAGCTGGATACGCTTGTGTCTTTATCTATGTAGAAGTCTTCTTCTTTTTATAAATAGCTGGTAACAATGTAACAAATATGTTACAGCACTGCTAGAGAAAGTCTACACGGACGTTTTCCCCAGCCTTTAACCTGAGATTTTTAAAGCTTATGTTTGAAATCCCCATGCATTCCAATGAGCTAATCTACACCAGGATGTTTCCTTGAGGCACGTTTATGAGCTTTTTCTTAAACATTGCTTGCAACGTTTAAAAAATTAAAATGCTAGGTTAACGCTGGAAAACGCCCGAAAACGCAGGTAAACTCTTCTATTGATTTCAATTGGATGTTTTCCCGCATTTATAAGTACTTAAAATGCAGGAAAACATGAGAAAAACGTGGGAAATTGCAAAAAACCGGGGGAAAACAAGGGATAGGCATTTTACAGCTTTACAAGCTTTAAAATGCTAATAAAAGTGCATAAAAAGGCATATAAACGCAATAGGAACGTTTACATGTGTTTTTAAAACCGTCTATGTAGACCCAGCCAAAATGATTTTTCAGTTGATAGGAAAATTGGAGAAGTAAACATATATTTCCAAAAATTAGAAATCCACTGATGGGGTTTACTTATCCCTAAATTGCACTCTAGCATATTCTACCTACGGTGCAATGCAATGACCTTAAGTTTTAGCATATTGCAATACACATATGCCTATGCTCTATGTGTTATGTTGTCTTGAGCTGAATAATATTTTGAAGGGATAACAATATTTTTTATTGCATTGATCATGCGTTGTGTTGCGGTATGTTGACTATTCGGAAACAATGGGCATTGTGTGTGATACAAAACACACTAACCCACATATCAATATTATTTTTTGGGTTGGCTGCAATTAATGTATTAAAAATGGAATCCCATTTAAACTTAAAATAAAAAGTGATTTTTATTGAATAAAAGATAACTAAGTTCTGCACCATCTTATATATAAGGAAAGTATATTTATTCTACTTACAGTTTTATGTTACTGAAAAGTAACAAATAAAACACTTTCAAATATACCTGAATGCCATCAACCTGTCCTGATGTAACTTTAATACCCCCCATATGAGTTTACGGTAAATAAGTCCCCAGGTTGCCTATAATTATAAGTGCTAGGGTTTACACCACATTTCACAACGGCAAGAGCAATATTCTTGCCGTTAATTGCTCCATCAGCAGCCTGACATGAAGCCCTTATACCACATATAAGCTCTTTTATGGCTTGAAATAGCTGTAGAGGGCTTAGAATTGCTGACCTACAACCCTGGCTCTTATGCTGCAGTTTTAAACAATAAGCTTAGACACAGCAGAACATCCTTATCCTTTGGATTCCACTGGGGCCTTTAGGATCTATGCAAGGTGTACTGGAAAGGCCCATACTGGTTTTATCTTAATTAAGTCTAATTAGGTGGTCGAGTCAGGAAAAGAAAACCGCTTTGGCTTACGAAACGTGACTTGAAAGTGTAAACTGTAAATTGTTCAACTGCACAAAATGATGCAGCGGCACAACATGAAAAACCTCTTTCAAGAAGCAATAAAAGGAGTCTGCAGAATAGCAGGGGGCAGAAAAGCTGCTCCCGCTTAGAGCTGTCGGGAAGCCGTTATATATGTGGCAGCAGGAAGCACAATTCTCAAACACACATATGTTGTTTCTGACAAACTCATCTTTTGCTTTGTTTAAAAAATAATAAAGATGCAGAAAAATATGGCAGTAGTGAGATGGATGCTGAGGAATACACCCTCAGCTGCCTTCCTTTGGAAGTGGAAATACTTTTCATCCATTTAAATGTGCTGCAAGCCAGTATTAATAAATATTCCATGGTGTTACAGAACTATTACTCAGAGTCACAAACTTCTTTGCAATCCTTTATTGTACGTACTGTGATAATGAGCATTTTTTTTACTTTGATAAATATATTTATGACACCTAAAATGCAACTTCACCCAAACAGAAAAATGTGCAGTTGAAACTCATAAATTCAAAGATTTGTTAAAGTGAACCTTTCAGTAACTTAACAAGTCTCCATTTGTAATTTGTTCATATATCACAATAAACAGCAACAGGACAATTTTAAAAAACTCAACAGTTTTTATTAAAAAGTTGTCTTTGAATTTTAGTGCCATGATGTCTTTTATCTGCTGCAGGCTGGATGAAGCATTTCCAGTCCGCTCTCATGCAGTGATCAGGCATCTATGTTGTGTGCAGAAGGTCGGAAGGTGAGTGGCTGCAGCAGAGGGCCAATCTGGGTAAGACATATGACCACATCAGCCAAGAACTGGCCAGACACCAGGATATATATGATTTTTTAAATGTTGACCCTAGATGATCCTAGGAAGCAAATCTAAACTATTGCAATCAATATGAGTGTGTGTGTGAACAATTAGTTTTTTAATGACTTCTTGGCTAAAACACTCCAAAAGACACTACAGATAATTCACTTTGGTAAGTGAACAGTCAACCCCATGTTATGCAGAGGACAAAAATTGCATCACCATTAACCCATACTCCCAAAAATGTTTGTTTGCTGAGCTCCTAAACTTATTGAGTAAATCTTATTCATAAACCAGTGAACAACAGTAAAAAATCTCTGCCACTGCTAGGGGCAAGTAATGTCTAAAACAGTGGAGGTCACCCACTAGATATAGGGGCTTTAAATATGGCCCCTGATATCACCAATGGGACAAAAATAATATTTAGTGAGGTGCTACAGAATGCTGTCAGAGACTGTAGATATGCAACAGAAGATACTAGGGATGCTATAGGAGATCAAAGTCAATAGGAGTCAGAGATAATAAATATGAAAAATGAGTTGTTGAATATGATACATAAAACCACTGGAGATCATTACTGCCCTTTTATTCTGCATTTGCAATTTCCACGGTTTTCTTTATATATCCCTTGTGTCATGTTTGATTTTACTTTTAACAAGATCTAATATTAAATGAATAGGAAAAAAAATAAAATTAAATAAAAAAAGAATGTATTTAGATTTCTCCACCAGGAAAACAGGCCTTATTAAATGGTCTGACCATTTTCCTTATAAATCCGATGCGGATTCTCTCGCAACTTTTTTCAAGGCATGTACAGGGAGATGACTCTTAGGGTGTACCATGGGGTATATATCTCCACACCGTGCATATCTCATGGGTTATAACCCCTCTGCTAAGTGCCCCAAATGTACACATGAATGGGCAGACTTGTGCCATGCTTTTTGGAACTGCCCAAAAATAAAATGATTTTGGCGATCAGTGATACACTATACCACTTCCTATTTAGTCAACTATGTACTGTTGACCCCTAAATGGGCAATTCTAGGCCCATATAATTTACATGGAGCATGAATAACTAGGGGAAGTTGAATTCTGTTATCCATTATCTCTTTAGTGGCTAAAAAAACAATGCTACACTAATGGCTGGATTGGGACCAACCTACACTCAGGATCTTTAAAGAAAAGTTGGAACATGTTTTTAGAATGGCTTGGATGGAGACCTCCTTGGAGAAAGAAGCTAAGATTTTATAAATTTTTTAGATATGGGAGTCGTAAAAAGAGACTCAATCTTATCCAATAAAATGTCAGATAATAAAAAACTTTGAACACACAACATGGTATACTTTAAGAATGTTAGAAAATGATCCCCGGCTGATCATGGAGGATAATCAGTCTTGAAGTGGATAGTCTTGAAGTTATTGTAAATGTTTATTTTATTTATTACAATGTTTATACACCCCGTTTATATTTACTGGAATGTTTAAATACTCTGTTTCCACTTCCATTATTGTAACCTTATTTTGTATATTGTTATATAACCATACGCCCTTGAATAAAAAAAGGTTTAAAAAAAAGATTGAAATGAAATGAAAAACATCACAAAAAGTTAGAAATTGTAACAAAAATAAACCAAACCATCTAACCAAAAAGCCAGTTAAAGAATAGTAAGGACCTGAAGTAAGTACCAAAACACAGAATGTTTTCTGTAGCTTCCCCAAGGTAAATGGAAAAAAGACTAAAGGTGAGGCACCATGAAACTAGAAGACTAGAGGCTGGGGCTGGTAGTAAACATACAGTACATTCCGGAGTATTAAGGGCATTTAGATCATAAGGGACATGATCATCTATTGTCTCCTTATATTGTTAATATTACTATCCTCTGGGTGAAAACAAATGTTTTACCTGTAATTAGATGCACAAAATAAAATATATCTAATGCTGCTTTACAAAGAAAAAAATATTGTTCTCTCCAAACAACATAACTTGTAGAAGTTACAAAGCTACAAGTGTATAACCCCAATGGTATTTGCTAGGAACAAAGATAAGGACATCTCGTGTCTCATACCTAGTTTATTGTCATTGTCAACATTCAAATGCATTTTTTGTGTAATTTTTGCTCAAAAGGTGATACTTTGCTTTTTGATCTCAAGAGATTTTTAAAATTGTTCAGTTAGCAGAAAGATATTACATGTTTTATTATTTCTGCCTTCGCAGAAACAGACTAGACACTGAGAGTGAAGTATTTAACATTGTCTAAATTGATTTAGAAAAATGAACAGTGTAACATAATGTGTAACTTAATGGAGCAGATCCACCATTACTATGTGGGCCTTTTGCATAGGGAGATGCCTTTGTGTACATAAATAATACACAGTGTTAAAACATCCACGGTCTGGTTAGCAGTGTTGCCATCAAAAAAGAGACAGACGGAAAATGATAAAGCTATGCACAGGTGTCATAACAAATGTCTAGGGATTTTGTAAACATATCATTTTCATTTTCAATCACTATCTCAAGTTATTATGGACAAACTTCTGTATTTCACTTAAAATGTTATTCACAAAATAAATGATTGTTTAGTCATTGACAATACATGAGATTCCCATCACTTTTCCACAGTCAGTGAATCTGTCATTTACCACGAGGAGTGTGGGGTGCAAACATCTGCACACTATGGGTAATAGGGATGAGCGAGCGAGTTTTTAAAACTCAATCTCGCTACGAATTTGGCCATTCTCGCTTTCAGAAATTGTGCGCGAGAATGGCCGGTGTAAATTCGCCTATCGAGCTTGAACAAAAAAAAAAGATTGTGGGCTGCACTGATCAATGAATGCTACGCTGGCTGCATTCATTGATCAGCTCAGTGTGCGATCCCCGGCACTAGAGGGTAAATGGGTTACAAGTTTCCCAATTCAAAACGTCTATTACTCTCTGAATGGCTGAGAAATATTTCCTCAGCCTATCAGGGAGCACTAGAGGTTTTAAATGGGGATGCTTGTCCCCATTTAACCTCTAGTGCTGGGAATCGCAAACAAGATTCCCAAAGCTGCAAGGATGATTGCAGCTCTGAGAATGCACTGCGATCCCAGGGCACTAGAGGTTAATTAACCTCTAGTGCCCGGGGATCGCAGTGGAACTGCAGAAGAACTCTAAATGGAATTGTGGCTGCATTCATTGAGAACAGTGTGCAATCCCCAGGGCACTAGAGGTTAATTAACCTCTAGTGCCCCGGGGATCGCAAACAGGAGGATTCCCAGGAAATCCTGTGAATCCCCTGGTTAATTACCTCTAGTGCCTGGGGATCTTCTCAATGAATGCAGCCATGGCCTGTTATAATTTCCTCGATCCTCAGATAGTTTCATGCAATCAGGTCTCTGAAATTTTGCGGAACCATCGTAAGTTCGAGGAAATTTATGCGAGAATGCCAGAGGCACTAATAGGTCAAAGTCACAAGTATAACATCCTTGGACATGGGGATTAATATGAGTTACATTACTGGATGACATGCATAATAAGAGATTTACTTCTGGGGACATTTACAAGCATTTAAAGTCAATATTTGTCAATACAGGTAGTCCCCTGGTTATGTACGAGATAGGGACTGTAGGTTTATTCTTAAGTTGAATTTGTATGTAAGTCGGAACAGGTACATTATTTTAATAAATGCAATTAGGAAAGATGTTTGTCTGAACATATTATTAGGTAGCATGGTGTCAGTTACTGTATAAAATCCTCACTGTGAGTTAATCACAAACAAAGCAAGAAAACCAAAAAAAAATATGGAGGCTAGACATTCATTAACGTCTGGAGCAAGTCGTGCTTTGATATGCAAACGGAAACAACTGCAGCTTTTGTCTTGGTCATTAAAGAGTTACAAGAGGTTGCAGAATAGCTCAGCTTCAGCTGTGTTTAGCAAAAGATTTCTTCTGCAAGTCATGCAAAACGACCCCATCAAGCCTCCATTCTGCACATGAGCGGGCAGGGAAGCCCTGTTCCTATCTAGGAGTCGACCATATGTTGGATGTCCTTTACCCAGGGACTACCTGTATTCGTTTGGGAAATGGGTAAGGGGCACTATTATATCCTTGCACTTATTCACTTTCGGGAAGGTAGATATTTGGTAACTTCCAGTATGGGGGATTCTAAATGCCAACCTAAGTCCTCCTCATATTACTCCCACATCCTCTTAGGGCACCAAAGGTGGGGGAAAAGGCCTTGTTTCTGAACATTGGGACATAGGTACTATGGCCCTGATTTACTAAAGCTCTCCAAGGCTGGAGAGAATACACTTTCTTCAGTGAAACTGGGTAATCTAAAAAACCTGGAAAGGATTTCTTAAAACCATTTGCTATTATGTTTTAAATTCTGGACCAGATCCATTCCAGGTTTGCTAGATCACCCAGCTTCACTGATCAAAGTGTATTCTCCCCAGCCTTAGAGAACTTTAATAAATCAGGGCCTATGAAAGAGATGAGATGTTGCTTCCCTTTTTGTAAGGTAACCCCACCTAGTGTTGATAAGCATGTGGTTTGGTATAGTAGAGGAAGAGGAGGCACACACAGCTTTAGGGCCTTCCTCAAGCATGGTATTTTAAGGATGTGTGTATGGTCAATGCTGTCTTTAAAGCCGTATAAAAAAACTCTCCCTCTGTACTGTGCAGCATCTTTAATTTTTTTTAAATATATTTTTTGCATTGGTACATGTCCCACATGGCAATGCCCAGATCCCCATGCTTTTTGGCAGTACTTCTCCTATCAGCCCTGAAAAATAGCCAAAAATATTTCAAACAAGATTTCCACCTTTCTCTTAAGACTTCTCTCTCCTCACAGAGGGGATTGGTAATAGGTGTGGGTACCTCAAAATTTGGGCCAATTTCAACTAACTTGATTCCAATCAAACTTGGGTGATTTTGCTTAGCCTTAGTATCGGGGTTCATGGCACAGTGTATTCTGAGGGTGCATGGTCCTGTGTGTATTGAGTGTATAGTATTTTAAGTATTTTGGTGCACAGTGCTGTGTATTTGAGTGTGTAGTTCTTATGTATTTTAAATATGGTTATTGTATTTTTAAATATGATGCTAGGTATTTTGAAATGCATGGTGTTGTAAGTATTTATGTGCATGATGTTTTGTGTGTTGGAATGCATGCTGTTGTCAGTATTGGGGTAAATTATTCTATGTGTTAGCATAGGGTTGAATGGTGATATGTGTTTTGGGTGCACAGTATTATGGGTATGGGTACAAGTAATTGGGTACAAGTAATTGGGTACATAAAACAGGGTGCCCCAAAAGTCACTATACACTTTTAATGACTTCCTAAAAATTTTACAAGAAACTGAGTTTATTCATATTTTTAGCATGAGCAAAAGAGTCATTGCAGTTTTACTTGCTAGGCTCGCCATCATGTTCAAACATCTTGAAGACTAGTTGTATACCTCCACATGAGCGCCTCCAAAGCTTAGTGGCATACATCTTGCTGTTGAAATAGCCCCACAAAAAAAAGTCACAAGGTGTAAGATCTGGGGGGGGGGGCGGAGCCATTAGAGACCCCTTTGACCGATCCATCAGTTAGGAAACTTGATGTCCAGGAAATCTCTGACTAACCTGGCAAAGTGGGGAGGGGCGCCATCTTGTTGAAAAAAGACATTAGCAAGGTCACTCCTCGCCTGAAGTTGTGGTTTGCTGGTCGTGTTTCCAGATGCATCGCGGAAGAAAAATGGTTCAGTCAGCCCAGTGCTAGACATTGCAAACCAAACCACCAGCTTCAGAGAGTCTTGTTCATGCTCAAGAATTTCTGCTGGGTTTGATTTTCCTCAAATTCTACAGTTGTGTTGGTTAACCGAAAGAAATAGAGATAAAAAATAGACTTGTCGCTAAACCATAAGTTTTCCAAGAGCTGAGGGTCATTTTCTTAGTGGTGTAGGAGCGATTCACACATTTCCAAATGAGTAATATAATGTTCCACTTGAAGTTTTTGAACAACCTAAAGTCAGTACAGGTAGATTTATCACTCTCCGAAGCATCCGCTGAATCAAGCTTTTGTTGATGCTGAGTTCCAGTGCAGCCCTCTGGATGGACTTTCCCTGGCTTTGCACGAACATCTGCTCCAGGAGTTCAGTGTTCTTATCATAGGTGGTAGTAGCAGGCCTTCCACTGCGTGGTTTGTTAGGAACAGAACCTGTTTCGAAAAACTTGCCATGGATAGCGTAAATTGTATTACGCATCGGAGCAGTTTGACAGCCGTAAAGCTTCTCAAACTTTTGCTGAACTATAGTTGGGGACTGAAAAACTTCTTGCCAAGGGGGAATTTTGCAACGCTGCTCCATCGTCAATAAGCGAGCCATGGTTAAGGGAATTATTTGCTTACCAATACCGCAAGGCATAGTTGTCTTATGCTGATGGCCTCAAGTCTCTCCAAATGATACCTGGAATGAAATATAAAAAGGAAGTGTGTAATGACTTGACTGTGCATGGTGATGTGCGTGTTGAGTGAATGGTCTTGTAAGTATTGGAGTGCATGGTGATGTGTATTTTGGATGCACATGCTGTGAATACTGAATAATAATGTGAGTATTGTTGGTGCATGGTGTGGTCTTTAAGGTACATGATGCAGGTAGCATTAATAACTTGCTGAAAGGACCTAATTTACATGGAGGAAAAGGGGATGCCCTATATTTTACCAGAGCACCCACCCTTGAAGAATCATTTTCTTTTCACCTCTATATTGCCAGTTATAATTACAACAACCTGTTTATTAGTAGATATGACATTAAAAGCAGGTCTATGATCTATAATATAGATAATAATTGGGTTGTATTCCTCTGGGCACTGTAGACAGAACATCCACGGAAAATGTTGTAAAAGCAGCATTCTCATCACTGGGGGAAGGAAGGTGATCAATAGCCAGCTACAACCTAACTATGGAGAAATGTTGAAAATAACATTTGGAACCTCGTATTGCACTGACCCCTGACCTCACCTATTTGAAGAGTGTTTAGTGCTCTCAATTGTCGTTGTAAAGGTACTTGGCAGAGGTCAGAACTGTCTGCTAGTCACCTTATTTAACAAAAGGTATATCTGTTTTATAGGATTTTAAAAATATATCTGTGAATCCAAGAAACAAACTGGTTGCTTACACCAGACAGTGTGATAATTTATGTGCATATGAAGCCATTTGACTTATGTATAATTCAATTTCAATAAAATGTACCTTACCAGAATGAACATTAGTCTTTATGCTATATGTATATATAATAATGATTATCACAACAAATCACATAGAAATTTCAATTTTTGTTTCCATGGCAATATAAAATGAATGCATGATTCTTTATTAAAACCTTAACAATTCAAACGTACCCAAACTCAGGTACCACAGGTTTCAAGCAAACCCCAAATGTTTGAGGTTTACAGTCCCAAATGAATGCACTAATTAGCCAGGACAAATTTACTTGTAACTATAAAAATATATATGTGTAACCATGTAAGCACTGACTGGCTTTTGAACTGGCTTAGAAGGACCAATAAAGCTTACTTCTGACCTGCAGCTGACCAAATCTGGTTCAAGGCCAAAGTAACAGGGGAGGCTTCTCTTCACGCCACACATCCCTGGAGTGGTGACATGGCACAAAGAGGTATGGATGCCATTAGTTCAGGATAGATGATGCACGTCCATGAAGAAAGCTTAGAGAATCTTGGCCAGAAAGGACTCCCAAGGGGAAACAGGCCACAGGATTTCAGCTTTCCTTGAAAGGCTTATAGAGTAGGCATAATAATATTGAAACCAGACTCTTTTGGAATCTGACTGGTTCAAGCTAGCCCTATGCCAGCAATATATTCACATCTTTCTCCAGCTTCTTTACCTCCAATACCAATCTATCAGATTCTGCACTGTGTGCTCCAGATGAAACATGAAGGGTAATGTAGCACTAATCCCTGTCACATAATGGCTCACCATTTTGGTTGCCTTTTAAAAAATTGTCAAAGGTTAGGCTGGAAACATTGTAAATGATAAGCCAAAGGTACAGTAAGCAGGACTAAATTTTTTCACACAGGTAAATATTGATGGGTAACTACTCCAGCCTCCGCAATATAGCTATGTTACATACCATTGGGGGGTCAAAGATGAAATGGTTGGCACACAGGCTTAAGGCTTGATTTGCAAATGTGGTTTCACCAGCCGGTCATTTACAGTGCAATTGCGTTGACATCAGACAGGATTTGATTAACTACCCCTACAACCACCCCTTCAGCAGAGTCGCACATCTTTATCAAACATTTGGGGAAAAAGTAATGTGCAGAGTTGATATTTACCTGTAAACATTAGTCTGCCACAATATATACCGTAATATTTTTTATTGTGATCTTTTCCTTAGCATTAAAATGCACAGCAATATTTCTTTTCTTTTAAATTTATAATATATACAAGCAGTACAGAATGCTTTGGTTTCATATTATGCACAAAACATGCTCAACATTTATTGGAAAAAATGGAAGCAAGAAATGTGTGTTGACTCTGATTAATGACTGATTGCTTAGTGCTTAAAAAAATCAGACATAAAGGACAGAGAGGACAGACTGAGAACTGGCCATAACTTTTCTAGTACTGAGAAAGTCTTTCTACTGCATTAAACTTTGTATGTGATAGTGGTGATGTGAATAGCCCTGGCCCTGTAAGAAATGAATTAGTGGCAGTCTGTATTAAGTATTGCTAATTATCAAATGCAATGGTACTGTAATGCATGATGATCATTATAATGCTAAGTTAAAAGTGAGAAATAGTAACAGATGTAGCAAACACTGCATTTAGCAAATGTTCTGTAAATGTGATATACAGAAGAAGATGAGTGAGAGCCCACTAAAATGCACACTGAAATTGTGAAACACTGTGAAACAAGATGACATTGTGTAGCACCAAAACATATGTCTTGATTTTCACTGGGAAACACCGTCTTTTGCATTTATTTATATTGGGGTTGTATCTAGGGGCTATGGAAAAGGGAAGGCAGGAACAGGGTAGGTTGGGAGAGCAAAAGATAAGATGCATTGGAACAAACTAATGGGTATCCTGATCAGAGACGGGTGCAGTCCAAGTTGGTAAGTCCTAATAAGTTTTAATTTCAAGTTGTTAGGAGATGCTTATATGTCTGGTGATCCCATGTTCTGCGCTATCACAGTATCAAACACGGTGAACTAAGATATAGCAGCAGCACTTGCTTCCCTTTAGCCGTGCAGCCTGATATTTTCTTGGCATCCCCAGCACACACTCTGAGGCTGTGCACAGAGGCAGATTAGTTTCTCACTACGTCCTCCACAGTCATTGGCTGCTGGGACTTTATAGCCTCTCTTTTCCGAGTCACCAGTGTCTGTTGTAGTGTTAAACTGGGCTAACTTGCTACTGGTGTGTTATTTATCTGATTTACCTTGCCTATTTCTGTCCCTGTGAATTTATGCTGCCTGAATTGACCTTTTGTCTGTGACCCTGACTCTGCTTGTGTCTTGCCCTTGTGTCGTCTGGTGGACGGATTGCCTGAGAATTACCTCTTGCTCTGTATTCTGGATTTTCTCTGTTGGAATCTTGGTACTGCTTTATCTAAAGGCTCCTGGTCCTTGTCCAGCCCTTCCCCAGACACCATCCTTTGCACACTCCTGGGGCAACCATGTGTGGGGGCTTGCTATAGGTGAAGAGCGTGGTGTTAGATTGGGGGGCTGGTGTCTGTCAAATACTGTTGATGAACCAGGGCCTTACGCAAGCTTTGTGTTACGCAAAAAAATGTTATTATTTTGTGTTTTTTGTCCTAATAATATTACTGACATCAAGCTGCTGGATTGGTCACAAGTTATTGTAATATGCATTGTAATAACATATGTATGATGCACAATTTATTTAGGGTTATGATATGAACAAACTCTTAGAATGGCATATATGCACCTGTAGGCGTGGAATAAATACTGTTACTATAATGCAGGGAAACAAGTTGTCTTGGAGAAACTTGCAAAAGTTCATAGAGAGGTCCCACTTTCCCTTTTAAGCCATTACCACATTCACAACTGCTGCAATTTATCTTCCTTCACTTTTACTAAGGTCGTATCATCAATATCATCATTGCTCGGGCGCAATCTAGCGTGCACATACACAAGGACACATGATTGCAGAAAAACATGATATCTAATTGAATTAAATATATAGATGTGTGTACTGATGCAAGAAGGTCCACCTCATCAGAGTGTAGATTAAATATTCATGCACAAAATGATTACTCTTGCATCACTGTTGTTCCATTGAACAGAGGGGTATTCCAAGAATATGTAGTCCAAATACCAATCAATAACGTTTTAGAGAATTGTGAGAGTAGCATGAGGTAATACTTTTCTTTCTTTTTTATGGTTTATTTAGCTGATTATAAAATGTGATCTAGTGTTTTAGTCTTTATATAGTAACCTTCAAAAACAATGAAATAAAGTGGAAAAACAATTGCATAATGATATGGGATATACTGCTTACTTTATGATATTCAGGCCAAAATGTAACATTAGCAGTTTTACACTAGCAGAATGATATAACTTAGATGCACTAGGTCATGGTATTTTTCATTGGCCCTACACTAGTTCCACTGTTGGTCTTTCACTCCCAGCAAGACATAAACAGTGCATACATTGCTCAAGAGCTAGCATTTGGCACAATTAATCATTTTGGGGGATTAACATAATCTTGATTACCATAACTGTGATAATGTGTTCATATAGGGTGAATCAAATGTCAAATAAATATAAATATTCTTGTAATACATTTATGGATTTGGTTCATTTTGATTATTTATTTTGCATTGCAAAACCACGTTAAATAAAATTCTCTCCATTTATATTAGTTGACGTTCAAAAATATTTATCTAGGAATGCTTTCAGTTTTTGTCCCAACTAGTTTTTTTACATTGTACCTGCTTTAATAAATTTCTTCATGACTGGAGAAGATAGACTATCATGGGAGAACCTGGGGGGTCCAGCAAACCTGGAAGGGTTTTTTTTAAAATAATTTGCTATTATTTGGCAAATGTTTTCAATCCTGGACCAGATCCATTCCAGGTTGGCTGGATCATCCAGGTTCACCCATGATAGTCTATCTTCTCCGGTCTTGAAGAGCTTTAATAAACCAGGTTTATAGTGTCATTGTTCTTGTATATTGTTAAACAGTGGTTGAAAAAAGTACAGCCATTGTCTTACAACCATTGTTTTTCTCTGGAGTATTCCATTTGTTCAATTTAACCCATAAGACATTTCAGTTATGCATAAAACCCTTTCTGTGTGTTTTTTTTTTATCGTTGCAATCAATATGAACGTAAAAAGTGATGAAATACATTAGTTCTACATATCTTACAAGAACAATGGGCCTGAATTATCACAGCCCTCCAAGGCTGGAGAAGATACATTTTCATCAGTGAGGCTTAGTGATCCTGCAAACCTGTACTGGATATGGTCCAGGTTTCAAAACATTTGCTAACAAATAGCTAATGACTTTTAGGAAATCCATTTCAGCTATACTGATGAAAATGTATCCTCCCTAGCCTTGGAGGGCTTCAATAAATCCGGCCCAATGCCTCTAAACTCCCCAGTTCCCACAGTAGTAGAAGTCAGCAATTTTTGCACTCCCAGTGCATCTTATCTGCAGGGTTCCTGATGTTCCCACTTGAGCACTTATGCAACCTTGGATGTCTTCGGCTTCAGGTTCCAAATCCTGCTTCAGCAAATTCTGACCCCTATACATGGCAGACATAACCCTTTTGTTTAAGAGGCAGTTTTTCATAACTTCCTAGTTTGATACCATGGGACTGATATAATGAAACTGTCCAAGGCTGGAGAAGATACACTTTTATCAGTGAACATGAATGATCCAGCAAACCTAAAATGTATCTAGTCCACAATTAAAAACGCTTGCTAACAAATAGCAAATTCATTTTAAGGATTCCATTTCTGGTTTGCTGGATCACCCAGGTTCATGGATAAAAATGTATCCTCTCCAGCTTTGAAGAGCTTTTAATATGACTCTATCAAGAATTAGATCCATTAAGAGGTAGAGCAAAAAACTGGGAACCCTTGTTTTGGTTTAAATCATGTGGAATTGTTTTTTTTAAGTGGTGATTTTAATCAATGTTTTCATGATTTATACAGTGTTTACCTAGGATTTACTTATTTTTATATTTTACACTTATTTAAAAAGTGAAAGTTGCGTGTAGCTTCGATTGAAATTCAGGAATAGATAGCATACATTTTTATTGTATATATTTTGGAAAAAAATGTGTGTTTAAAGCAAAACGTATTAGAAAAAAAAAATAAAACTTTTTTGCCATTTCTAAATAAGCTTTATATATGAATTTACATGAGCCCATAGGTAGCTAAATTGCAATTCTTTTTACCATACAGCTCTTAATCCTGAGTTCGATTGCTAACTTTCTGCATGGGGATTATATATTCGCCCTCTGTTGGAATCAGTTTGCTTTGGTTTCCTTTTGCAATCTAAAAACCTATGGATCGGGTTAGAAAGGAGAGAACAAAAAATTGGAACTTTATTAACTGGAATTAAGCGGTAAAGACACAAAAAAGAAAAACAAAATCCTATCAAGTAATAAAGCTACCCATACGTATGAGACAGTACATGCAGAGATTGTTCATAAGTCCGGACCCCACCACATTTCTATACAATACTGGTACTATCTATCAATAAAAAGGTTTACAAAATATACATTGGATTATGATTTCTTGTATACACCAAGGTTATACAGATATGGCCAAAAATATTGGCACCCTTGAGACATTCCACACAGAATGTGGACAGATTGTCTTTAACATTGTCTATTACATAAAGCAACAGACCAAAAACCTAATTTCTACAAATCACTTTTTCCTGCAATCTCATATATGAATGACCTATCAAATAATTTTTAGACAAAGTGAAGTTTTATTAGAAATTGCCTTTTTTCAGACCACTATCTAGTGTACACCATAACAAGGAATGGGGTAGGGGTTGCATTTTACCATGGGTTTGACTATATACATTTGCTAATTTTGTGTATGTATGGGAAAATGTTATGGGATGAACACTACCGGTACCAATGGGCTCAGCATTGGCACTGAACACACTGTTACAGTAGGCATGTGGTTCACAGTTAGGACTTCTTCTTGGGTCACCTGTGATGACTAGGCCAAGGGTGGGGATGCTGATTTATTGTCCAATGAACAAACTGGCACGGGTGGAAAGGTGACATACAAGACAATAAAAAAAATGACAAATTTCCTGCGCAGAATTTAAATTCACTACATTGTAAAGCGTTATACAATAATTTTAAATTGTTATTCCAATTAAAATGTAGAATTGGAGTGTATGTAACATCTAGCCACATTAGAGCTAGTTAAACAAGACAATATTCGATGTGCAAATATAGAGATTAGGTTCAGGTTTGCTACCGCCATGGGTTTGCTGCAAATCTCCCAGGACTAGCGAAGTTGGCAAGTAGCTAACTTTTCCCCAGAAAGTCTGGAGTTTTATCACCAGCACTCAAGAACAACCTATACTGGTAGCCATATGTTTTTATGAGTGTTGGATCTCCTACGTATTTTTTTTTTTTGCAATGGTACATGGCCCCTGTAGCAGTGCCTAACTGTTCATGCCTTTTGCTGGATAATATTACATTTGCCAAAACTGAATAAGATTCCACTGCACCCCCTAAAGGGGTTTCACAATGGTAAAATTTAGATTTGCTCATCCTTCCTGAAAAAGAGAGTGTGCAATGACTACTTACTTTATATGCATACATTTGGTGATCACTACAAATAAGGTCTTGGTAAATGAAACCCATTACAGAAGCTCAGGTGGATTGCCTATAACTGGGTGCTGATTAAAACTTTGATTCAGTAACTGCTCCAGATTTACCATGTTGATTGGAGTTCTGCTTTAACACTTTACAATGTTTCCGCCTTTTGTCATCTGTCTATGAAACTTTGTCATGCCGTGTCACATAATCAATCAGGGAGCGCTCTCACATGAGCTCAGCTACCATCAGAGAGCACTCTATTGATGTAGAAAATATATTTGGGACCAAGGCTGTATGCATTCTACATCGGCAGAACAGGTGGAGACAGGTATTCCACTGGAAATGTAGGAAGTAGACCTAAAACCATGTATGTGGATATCTTGCAGCAGAGGCAAAATATCTACTGCCTGTGGTCTTTAAGAGGTACAGCCAATCAAATAATTGTGATGTGCTCACTCCAATGAATAAACCCACATTTAATGCCTTTAATTGCCTGACACATTTAATGCCTTTAATTCACTATCCAAAGCTAAATGAATAAGTTCAAGAGGAATTCATCAATTGGTATGTGCATAGATCGATATAAATTATATCATGGATTTAATTTACTCACCTTTTCAAAGGTTCATAATTTAAATTCAATACATATATCTCTACAGCAGGCATAAATCTGGTAGTTTTGCAAGATTCATGTGGTGCTATGCTAATCTTAACAGTGTTTATTGATTTCAAATTTATTCCTAGTACATGTTGCTTATGTGTGAATGCTTCAAGACTATAACAAATACTCTTTTTTTCTAATCTGAAGTTTAAAATAAATGTGTCCTCACTTGTCCACCCATTTTAAACCTGCAGTGCTGTTATTGTGCCGCTGTGACTGCCAGAATAATATAAATAGGAAGCTAAAATGGAAGCAGTAAGCTCATCTGAAATTATCTTGCAGCTCTGGCTTGCAGGCAACATTTACAATGAAATTTTGATAGATTGAAAACAGCCTCTGAAAAGCCTCTGGAAGTCCCAGCACGGAGCCACTAGTGGCCAGTTATTGATCCTTTTGCTTACAGGAGGTTTAGCATTCATCTTCCAAGTAATGTAATTGTCAAGCTTCTATCTCTAATAAAACACTGTCAATGTAAAAAGATTATTTACTAAAGGGCGCTATCAAAGGCCAGCTCAGTGACCATCCTGGGCACTCTCCAGCTTAGCAATGGGCCACATGGATGCCCTTTGCCTTCGTATTCTCTGCTTGGAACATATTAGACTATAGACAGCATTTTTCTGTTATGTTGACTATATCTGTAATAGGGGAGAAAGCACTTGTAAATTCTCAGTGGAGTTACAGTAGCTGAAGCATTTAATTAAAAGAGAGGTGGATGGATTAATAGAAAGCTTGGGATTGGATACTTTAATTAAATCCAGGGCTGCAGGCTTTATTCATGATGTTTCGTTATTATCTTAGAATCGTTATAACCTGTATAATAAACACACCAGCCTCATTTATGTGTCTTCATGCAGATAGCACTCAGTAAGCAGTACGAAGGGATCTCTGCACCTGACATTATGCAAGAAAAACCATAAGGAGGCAGAATTATGGCTATTCTGTTATTGATCAATACCTATGTTACCATCCGAGCTACTGCTAAACATTAAAATTGTAGCAATAATTTCATATGCAAGTACCCTGTTACCTTATAGTAGCATGCTTTGTAAGTTTCAAGTATAAAGCCAATACTATGTTACAATCTAGTTGAACAATTTCTATACACTGTCCTTTTCATTTAAAAACAGTTATGTTGTAAGGTCATAAAATAAATAAAAGAAATTGTGCCGTTGTGCTAAAAAAGGCAGCCACTGTGGGGAAAATTATTCTCATATAAAACATGGTAAATACAAAGTGGCGCTAAAATGCAACATTCTAAAATCTAGTCCAACAATACTTATAGTCCACAACAAGATAAAGAAAGGCAAATAGTTCTCCAACATATATCCTTTAATACAATGTAAATTCTTCTCACACTTCAATAATCCTTATGCTACTTACTCCTGCACCGATTTAGGTGCACCATTTAAATAACAGTCAAGGTGCTCTTCAGTAATAAACAAATAATAAGCCTTTTCCTTGAACTCTGGACGTTCTTACCCAATTTAACTCAATCAAGATCCCCTGTGCCCATATCTGAGTGGGCCTTTTCCACCATCACTGGATAAAAAGGTCAATTTGACCCTCCAGAAAAGGGGAATACTCATAGTTATTGATAATTAGGGCTGCCCCTTTAAGACCCTCCCACACAGTTCTGTCAATTTTTTTTACCTGCCCAAACGTCCCACTTTTAGTTGTGCGTCTGTGTCAGTGAGTGGGTGAGGGCAATTAAAGAGAGGCAGTGCTTGGAGGTGGGTAGGGAATCAGTATCAGATGTAGGTGGTTGAGGCGGGCATGGGCATGGATGGCAGGGGTCCACATCAGTTTTGCTACATCCCCCACTGATTGTATCAAAGGACATACGAGGGGGACCTGAAACATACAGGACTGTCCTCTGTGTAGCTGGACCACGAGTGGAGGGGGTTTGATTATGGTCAGTGCTTGTTTGCTCATCCTTCGCCAGTCAGTAGCCAGACGGACGCCTCTGGGAAACAATCTTACTCCTCAGGCAGTGATTGTTTTTAAATGCTGTTCTCATTACCCTGTTGAAATTGTGATGTCAAATTTCAGAGAGCAAAAAACAGGAAGCAAAGAATATCCGGTGGTCTATGAACTGGTCACCAGCAGATGGCCAAGCAATGTTTCCCCTTCCTCAAGCTTATTGTGGAAATCCTCTCCTTTACTTCTGAATTAGTTGTTCAAAATTTTAGTTTGTGATTCATATTAGGCTTCTGTTCTAAACCTTTTTTGATACCTGTATTAATGACACAGACAGTACTAGACAACCTTAAAAAAACATTGGTGGTCAGATAAGACAGGCGCCAGTACATTTGACTGCTTAAACAATATTATTCTTATTTTCACAGGATAGTAAAGAATGGAATTCTGTACTAAAGAAAATTGATGGCACTTCAAAGAACATTTTGTCCATTTATGTGTGTTTTTAAAGATAAATTGTTCCTGGTAACACTAGCTAAGACTAGCTCAGAAAAAGTATTGTTCTTATTTGGAGGACAAGGTGTTTTGAAACCCAAGATAAATCTTTCAAATTATACTCCTCCCTCCACATTACATCATGTCTCCATGTTACATCATAAAATCGCACTTGGACACTATTTAATTACACACATAAAAAATGGAGTACATGGAAGAGCAAGGAGAAAAAGAGTGTTTGGTTGGTTAAATCTAAAAAAGTCTCAACCATGTTATTGTTAAATCCTTACCTAAAAAAATGTAATTGGATTCTTTGTATGAAATGCATTGAACATGAGACTTGTTGTTGGGAGCATTGTCTCTTTTTTTGAAAATTTTTATAAATTTAAAATAGAATAATAAATTTACAGTTCCAATTTTTGTTGGATGAATCATGTATTAAAAGTTCCATGACCACTACTTTTTCTATACCATGTTTTTGCATGGGGGATTTGGCATTATGTACAATAATTACCTCACCTAAACACTACCCCAAAAAATGTAATGCAACTTTACAGAAGAATGAATTTCCGGACATGTTCTTTTAAAATGCTGTCTTTGAGTTCCAATTACGGGTGAGTAGAAATCAACATTATTCTGTACGCTGTGACACTTGGAGAGACAGGGTCACTAGGGGGCACTACAGCTTGCACGGAAGTGTTAGAGTCAGAACTGTCCGCATGCGCAGGACAGAGGTGTCTGCGCTTTAGTGAGGAAGATGTAGGTGTGACATAGACAGGCAGAAAGATGAATTTCTTTCCTTTTCCTGCCCCCATCCAGATTTCAACATTATCAATGTTTAGCCAAATATTGAGATGGCTGAAATTGCTAAATTTTTCCACCAACAATTTAAGTTTTGACTTAAATTATTTCAGCTTCAAGGGCAAATTGTATAACGTTTTATGGTTGCCAATTTTTTGCAGTAATTCCAAAGCCCCAGAACATGACATTATCATAGTAATTGCTGAATGGTCAGATGGATTTGTAGGAACCTGTCTCAAAATAAATGAATAGACAAAGCATGTGTTTGTTCACTAAATCAACATTAAAGTACAATGTATCAAAATAGAGCAAGTTAGCGTTGTTAGTCAATTATCATAATACCTTTAAGTGTGACACTTCCATTTATCCTTCAATTCATGAACAACTTATTTCATTGAACTGCAATGTGGGGACAGCTGCTCTATAAGGACCTACTTAGACAAACATTAAAAGGGGGCAGTGGGTGTGTAGCCCTAACCACCTTTGTGGCCATACAAGGCCCTGCCTCCCCTCAACAGTGCATGACCCATAGTTGGGGAAAAGAACGTGAAAGGAGAACTTTGGAGAGAAATGCAGATAAAGGCATAAAAGAAAAAAAATAAATTTGTGGTCTTTAGAAGATGTAAAAATTAATTGTATGTGTTACACTCACACATGTGTAAACCTAGATTTTTTGCCCTCAAAACGCCATTAGAAAAAGAAACTCTGTTTATACTTGGGTGATACCAAGTGGCATGTCATAGAACTGCATTTGCCTTGGTTTAAGAGATCAGAGCTGTCATAGACAAGTTGTTTGTAACACATTTTACATAAGGACACAACACCTTCTACCGGTAGCCAACAATAATGTACAAAAAATAATTTAAGAGGAAATGTCCCATTATACCTGACTCAGAAGTACAAAAACGTTATTGTATAAAAAGGGGGGTATATGCAGGCTGAACAAATGTGCTTTTATTTTTCCTTTTAAATATTTTCTTTAAATAATACACCAAAGATTTTAATCTAATTTATATTAATTACTATTTTGTTATCAGTGAAGGATACATTTTTGTGCAGTAGGTTTATACTCAAGTCAATATAGTTTTTCTTATTTTTTCAGGTACCTTGTTTAATATTTATATATATATATATATATATATATATATATATATTGTGACACCAAGGCACGATGGGAGGTGGAAGGGAGATATGTTTGCCCAAGATTCCTCTCTTATGAGGCATATTTGCTCAAGATTCCTCTTTTATGTGAGATATATTTGCCCAAGATTCCTGTGTGAAGTAGCAGGTGGAAGATTCTCACCTGTGAGATAATTCATGAAGAAGCACTAAGGGTGTGGATATAACACAGAGCCAGGAGCTCAGTCAGTAGCTTGGCTTGGAGAGACACAGACAGGGGTTTGTGTCAGGGCAGCTTGGCTTGGAGAGACACAGACAGGGGTTTGTGTCAGTGCAGCTCTATTTGGAGAGACACAGACAGGGGTTTGTGTCAGTGCAGCTCTATTTGGAGAGACACAGACAGGGGTCTGTGTGTGAGTTCAGCTCTGTTTGGAGACACAGCCAGGGTGACTGTGTGAGAGAGGTCTGTTTGGAGACACAGACAGGTGGACTGTGTGAGTGAGCTCTGCTAGAGACACAGACAGTCTGTCTGTGAGGGAGCTCGGCTTAGAGACTCAGAAAGTCAGTCTTGGTAAGTGAGCTCAAAAGTGAGTAGAAGGTTGCTGAAAGCTTGGTTTTGAGCTGACAGGGAGAAGCCCTCCAGCTGATAGACAGGGATGTCTTGATGTATAGTAAGTGCCAGACAGGCAAAGTTTTCTTTTGCTGTTTTGTTTTTTCATCCGCAACCTTTAATAAATCTGGCTGTAAGCCAGCTTAAAGCTGATACCTTGGTTTGTGATCTGAGTTGGATGAACCAGACAAGTGTCCTTTGACCCTAGCAAAGGCGATCCTGAGCGTAACCCCTCACAATATATATATATATATATATATATATATATATATATATATAACCAACACTAAGAGATCCTATAGTCCTATAACTGACCATTCCGCACACCAGCTAGCCTTTTAATAAACAAACATCCCACCCGAGGCATCTGAAAAAAAGTGTAAAAAAGTAAGGGTGAGTGAAAACTACTAGTGACCTACCATTTAGTAAATGTGCTGTGATTGCTTATGACCCTGAATGAGATGAGATTACAGAGGCAGGTTATTTAGTTAGCTCTATAGTTTAGCAAATGCACTGTGACTAAAGGGTTTGTAATGATGAGGGATTGTGAAAAACTGTGACTTATCAAGAATCTAAGCAGCACTGAAAAGAAGTAATTAACTTGAACACATTAGGAAGCTAGCACTGTATGCCTGCAATGCTTTTTTATAGATGTACCTTACTCATGGAAGGGTACAGCAGAGGATGTGAGGTTATTCAAGGCCTCATAGGAAAGACCAGGGAACGTCACCCTAAACCTAAAATAACATAAATATATTTGTGTAAACTGCTGAAAATTTGCAAAACTGTGCCTTTGTTTTTTACTTCTAATTTATGCTGATTAGTTGGAGCCTATCTAGACATCATTTTAATGAAATTTTAAATAAAATCTGTATGCAATGCAGGCAAATCATGGCTGGTGGGGGGCACCAACAAGGTGCTGAAAACATCCTAGCATTCTATCTCAGTGCCTCCCTGGAGCAAGCGCTGTGCTTGCTCTTGGGAGAAGTTATGCAAATATCAAAATATCATAGCAAACTGATAGATAGCTACAGGGGTGGGAATTCCTAGGAAGACAGCATTTGCATGAAGAGTGACATAGGTAATGCCTACATGTGATAATGAACATCAATCAAAGAATTGAAACTGAATTGAATTTCCTTTGAAAGCTCACAATATGCAGTAAAATCAGAGTAAACATTTTCAGTACAGGAGCTGATCCAGTTTAAGACTCAAGGTAGAGCTGGGGCTCAGCTTTTTTTAGATATCAAATTATATTTAATTTAATATATAAAAATGCAATGTTTGGATTGCAAACAAGAATATAGTTTTTGTTTAATAACTGTTGTTACCAGGCTATATTAAATGTTCAATGCAGAGTACTAAACAGAAAACATGAATAAAATGCAAGGCAGCAATCAGTATAAATGAACACAACATTTGAAACCCCATCCTTTTGTACTAGTACATAAACACTGATGAGATCTGCAGAAAGTCATTAGCATAGTAAATGGATATTTTCTAATCATCTCCAGCTACAATGCAGTAAAAAGAAATCATCCACTATGCCTGGCAGCAGGACCTTGCTTGTCCTTAATGTTTTGGCTGCCACTACCTGCCATTGCAGCACACAGATCACATTGTTCTATTCTTAGTTCTGTTCCCCTGGGATCACTAATCATGGCTTCCTGCAAACAGGATTATGATTTAACCCAAATGTGCTAAACTACAGCCTTTGCTGTCACCCAACTATACATGTTTTTTGTTATCTACAGTCTCATGTGTATACTAATTAGTGTTTCATTTTGTTTTTAGCAAAAACCATTGCCATGTCCTTAGCATTTTGTTTCTTTTTGGCGTCTCCAGTATAACAAGTTCTTTGCCTAAACTCTTGTTCCAAATCTGCTCCCCTGTCCTAATATGAGAATGTAGCATCATGTCAGGTTCATGAGAGAGCTGAGATCAGGTGGATGATGAAGCTTGACGAATAAAGAACTGGTACAAGAAACAGATTTTGTTTCTTTTTAATATAAACAGCCGTCTGTGTATCACACCGGTAATATATCCTTGGCTGTACTGCTCAAAAGACCTGAGTCAGAATATTATTTACCTATTTTCAATAGAAATGGACCAATTTACATCATTACGTTCGTTTTGTATCACAGAGAACCCAACAGTGATCATTTTTAGTGTGGAATATTTGATGCAAAAATAAAAAAGCAAACAACATCTAATCTTCCTTGTGACTTAACCTCCAACTTTAACTTATCTTTAGGCTGACCCTAACGGCTAGGTTAAAGTTGAAGGAGTTGCAGCACTCCCCAAAAACCAATCATTATCAATTAATCTAACCTGACCCCAACATTTAGCCTTTACAGCCTTAAAAGACAAATAGGGAGGCTTCCATTGCCATAACAAAAATGGTAATCGCGTTGTGGTCATGACCCCACCTCCTGCCCAATCACAAGACAAGCCTGAGGTTAGGTGTTTTGTGAATGGACAGGAGGAGAGGGAGGCAGGCACAGGACCGCAGCATGGAGTATATGAGAGCTGTTTAAAATAAAAGTTCTTTATATATTAATGGTAAGCTGGGTAGGAATAAATGCATATGTATGAGCTGGTTTACCAGCCAAAAGATATGTATTTCTGTCAATCCAATCTCATGAAATATACATTTTCCTATCACCCTGCCTTATTTTAGCAGGGGAGGAGTTCTTCTACAGTTTATTAATACCTAAGGGTTACCTCCTTACCCCTACCCTGCAACTGAACACTAAAATGAAAACCTGGTACTGGTGAGCTCATCTCTCTCACTGCTGTCCTTTTATCATCACTCCATTGCAATGCAAAACAACTGATTGGTCCCTGTTGTGTGTTGTTTTTTCCCTCCCCTGTCCAAACTCTTCTGTACAGGGACTACAAGGTGTACAAGTATTGACAATGCTGGCATTTTTATACACATTTGGGCATCTTTATTAAGTACAGAGCTACGGTAATCTGTGACTTTTATATCCGTCTAAATTACGGCTTTAAATACACAACTAAAAATATACATATGTGGACTAGATCAGGATCTAACAAATGATTAGTAATTCTGTTCAGCCATTTTTGTGATTCATATATCTCTGCCAGACAATACTGCCAGGAGTGACACTACTTTCTCCTTTAGAATTATGGAATACAGAGGTGTCACACCATGCGCGTGTAGCAGAACCTAATTAGCTCCCAGTACATCCTATATCATATCCAGGGCTGCTGTGCAGGAAATGACAGGAGGCTGATAGCATGGATTAAGGTACTAGGTGTATCTAAAAATACCTTTAAAATGTTATTAAGGTTTACATATCTGCATTAAATGGTGTGTTATATCTGCCTGGATTTTAGCATAATGCTTATTAACTTTGTGAAGAAGTAACACTTCTTTGCCAACAACACTTATATTTATGTCCTTCGTCCAGCAGCAATAAATCTATTATTTTTCTCATCTTCCTTACTTTTATTTCAGCACACAGTGTTCCAGTGAGGACATGCTGATTGGTCCTGAAGAATCTGTATTATATCATTTTGAAATGTAATTAATTGATCTTTTAAATAATCTTCAGAGATACTGTGTTCATGCTTGTTGCAATAGTCCTTCACCCTCAAACTTAGGGTCATGGAATTCAAAATATCTTATGTCTACCATTATTTGTTATACAATACAGAGCTTATGACTTTGGTATGCTACAGAGGACAATAAGTGACAGATACATTATAGAGAATTCTTTTAGCCAATTTACATGGTAGAGAACAACAAGCAAGACATAATATATAGAGGGCATTTTCTTGTTCTATATGTGGTGTACATCCTAGTGTCCTCTGATATCTAAAGAAAGCAATTTATTACCCTTTATAAAATGAATTAAAAAAATGCTCTTTGGATCACACAAGTAGGCTTACCTTCTTCTCCCCAATACAGAATGCAATAAAAATACAAGCTCTGAACCCAATCACTAACATCTCCTATGTGGTTACCGATATTAATGATATTTTAAAAGGTGTTTGTCAATAAATGTAAATATACTACTCTTCCTATAAACTCCTATGAAGGTAATAATTGGTGATTTTGCCATGAAAGTCTGTGTTTATGTGCTTACTGTTACAGGGTGACATCTTTTTCCCAGTTGTGCTGCTTTATTGTCATATGTGCTCCTGGTAGAGACTACAAGGAACTATGCAAACACACAAGTGCTCCATGCAGTGTGTTCCATCATTGTCACTGGTAGGAAGCCAGGCCAGAGAATATTGTGCAGAATCGATAAAGAAAGTGCACATAGACAAGAAGTGGGTGAAAGGGAATGAAGGCTGAACTCAAGCCTTACCTTGTATATTGCACTGCTGTGCAGGCTCTTCCCCTGACATTATTCTGATTTCACTACACACGGTTATCATTCTAGAACGTTCAATAGAAGTTGCAGGAAATCATGCAGAGGCCAACTTATTTCCAGGCTGGAGGACACTCAGAGTCATCCAGTCCTTTCCTCCGCAACCATACTGTTCTTGGCCCATCTTTAATTATTTGGAATTATTTCCTTTCATTCATATAGGCTCAGCATCACAATCAGACCTAACTACAGTTTCAGGAAGCCACAAACCCTGCCAGCCACCTTCACTATCCATAACCTTCCCGTATCCCTGACTCAATACTGACGTCACCAAATCTAAAATCATGTATTAAAATAGAAGTTTTTTTTTTTAATTTTAGCATTTTGATGCAAGGGAACAAGAGAAGGGAAACCAGAGTAATCTTCAAATAAAAATTAATATGACATGTTGACAAAAGGGGAAAGGAGGAACCAGAACCAAATATAGAGTATCAAAACAGTAAGTAAAGATATACTGATCAGGTTTTGTAAAATAGGCAGAAAACGTATGTATCAGAAAATAAGCAGCTCGATAATGTTTGTCAGAAAGGCTAACACGATTTGTCAAAGGTCAAGTTGGGTTCTGTAAAAGTGATGCATTTAGTAGATAAGGTAGAATTATAACTAGTAAAGGGTCAGGCCAGGGGCAAAGACATACACAGGCCAGGAACCTGTTAGTGAGACAGTTACTAGTCAACAGTCGACAGAACAGATGATGTATCAAAAGAAAATTGGGTTCCAGGTTAAACAACCAAATCCTCAAGGAGCTGCAGAATCACGGCTTTAGAGACCAACTAACACGGCCAATGAATTGTCAATTAATAGTGGACAGAAAGGACATCAACTTTTATAGAAAAGATCAAGTCCTTTAACTGGGTCAGGTCTTGAACTCCATGACATTAGATACACATGGCAGATATTAATATAATGCTTTTAAAACAGGTAATGTTAAAAATTAAAATAGGTAATGCTACAAATTCAAGAAATGATCTGTGGCACAGCAGTGTATTTACCCAGTTAATGCTGGAAATAAAGTGTAAATTTAAAATGCTTTTGAAATCCAGCAACATCTTTTATTTATAGCAACTTTTTTTCTGCCCGGCATACAATGCATACTGCATTCTAATGACGTATACAAGTTACAAAGACTTTGTTAGCTAAACACTGTACATTCCGTTTCTGCTATAGAAAAAAATAGTGTATGATAATGTAGAGAGAGTTAAAGAGATAAAGTAGAGAGAAGAAAAATGCTCCAATCTGAACTCCAAGTTAAATTCTAGACTGATATAAAGATACAGGTAAATGCAGCTCAGTAGACATTGATACATCATTAATTTGTATTTATTGATTGATTTTATGCAATCAGTGTAGGTACCTGAGTCTGACCTGGTATCAGCCTCTTGCAGTTTCTGTATGGACATAGCCAATCAGTTCATGTGATGACAAGACGCATAGGAAAACAAAGAGGGCAGAAAGATAAGCTCATCACTTTGCTGTTTTTCCTTTTACTGTCAAGTCACAGGGGTAGATTTATTAAACCTCTCCAAGGCTGGAGAGGATACACTTTAATCAGTGAAGCTGGGTGATCCAACAAACCCGTCATTTGTTAAGTCATTTGCTATTTGTTGGCAAATGTTTTCAATCCTGAACCAGATTCATTTCAGGTTTGCTGGATCACCCACCTTCACTGATGAAAATGTATCCTCTCCAGCCATGGAGACCTTTTATAAATTGGGCCCACAGTCTGCGACAGACCTGGAAGTTGAATGATCCTCACCGTCAAACTGAGGACATCCAGCAAAAATCTACAGTGGAAGAAATCTGGATTGAATCAACAAAAGATCTTTTTGTTTCTGTATCTTTTAATGGGCTATACATTTTTATTTTTAAAATTTTGGATAACATTCTGCTTTAATATGTATGCATTGACAAAACAAAGTGTATACAAATTCAAACCCCTGTCAAATTGTATCGCTATGTGTAACCCTGCCATGCAAACTTTTCCACTCTATTTGTCAGGGTGACCATTGCCACTGATCCACAATTAGGTGACCCCCCTTACATTGCTGGTCAGCTTGAGGAATAACTATATTGATGGTTAATAGGATGAATGTCCATCCTTACAATGTTGGTCAGAATACCAACCTTACTAACAGCTAAAACAATTACTGGGAGTCTACTGGCCAGCTGGCACTGCCAAGTGGTATTGGTCCCAGAACTAAGCAGGCATCATCAAATGGGGGATTACTCAACCATTGGTCATCGAACCCCTAGCAACCTCTGGAGGAACCCTGTTTGAGAATGCCTAGTCAATATAATGCCAGGGAAACTGTCAAACTGCAAAAAAAAATTTTTTTTGAGTATTTTTACTTCGAGAATAAAAACAGTGGCATCTAGAGTAATGAGGCCATTATGTTAGTGCATTAAATTGCAAACAAGATTGCTCTGCCAGGTTGCCGTTTTTTGTCTGTGCTGTTTTTTTTTTGCAAATTTGATACTGGTAAAATTGCTGACTATTTTCCCTGAGAGAAAAAAAACGCAGTGGTGTATTAAAAGCACCTTGTAATTGCAGACAAATGATTCTACCAGGCAGCCCTTTTTGTGTACTTGTATACAAAGCTAACATTGACTAATGCTAATTTTCTTTTCAAAATAGTCAGTTTCAGTAACTATGAAAAACAGATAACTTTAACCATTTTACATTTTTGCAAAGCTAACTCTTAAAAAGAAAAAAAAAAAGCCTTTACGATCAGTGTAATACTAGGCCCCTCTGCCTGTGATTTTAAGTGCAAGCAATTTATGGGATCTATTTATAAACCAGGCAATCAGACTTTCCCTCAAACATTCTCTTGTGGGAATCAATTACTGGTTATGAATCATATGGACCTGGAAAAGTGTTTGAGGAAATGTCAGATTTACTGCTTTATAAATAGATCACTGTAGGTTAGTATATTTATAGTATTTGTAGTAACTTGCAACCCTAACACTTGAAAAACAATGATTTGCTTTGCAGGGTAAAGACACAGTTGCATTCTATGTAATAATATCTAACACTCACATTAGGCCATGCTGTCAGTCCAACAAAGGATCTGCACTTTTTTTTTGGCTAGATGCAGGAGCAGCTAAGTCTGGGCTCCAAATGCAACTGTTCCCTCTAGAATGATGTCAGTTCTCTTCTTTGCAATGTGAAAATTTAATTGTGACTCTATTTTGGTATGACTCAATTTGTGATCTTCTTTGGAATGGCATAAAATGGACAGGACATTGTGACTTCTCCCATCTTATCTCCCAGTATAGGTCTTTTGAAGGCTGATTTTTATGAAAAATGTATGAGTCCTGAATTACCAAGATGCTCCATATATAGAAATACATATTTTTGACCCAACAACCAAGATCACTTCCTACTGCTTTTGTTTTCACCAAACGCTGCTGCCATTACTGTCTTCCTTCACTACAAAATCTAAACTTAAACTATGTATGGCTAAAATATTTGGATTTTTTTTTTTGATAGAGTGAAGAAGGGTTAAACCCATGCAAGGTTGTTTTTTTGTTGTCTATATTTCATTGGGGACAATACCAATAAATTTATGTCCCATAGATGAAACAGAAATTTAAGGTAAATTTCCCAAACTAAGTAGAATCCCCACTGTAAAAAGCTGTGCCTATAAACAGGTGTCCTAATTGGAAAATATCTTTGAAAACAATAAAAAATGACAAGGAGTCTAAACCTCTTAGACTCCTAAACCTAAGACAGTTATTAATTTGTTAAAAACATAACATTGATTAAATTGTATTTTCTTCCTGGATTTAACTTAGCATCAACAGCTTGCAATTCCCTATACAGAAGCATTCCCTAGGAAAGACAGGACAGCCATTCAGGTGTGTTGTAGATACATCCTAGACAGCACATTAGTATACAATACATCTAATTGAAATGATTGGTATACAATCGTCCTGAATGGAGGATGAAAGAGTTGAGTGATCAAACAAATGTTCCAATCAGTCTGCAGATGCTCCTTCACTGCACATTCAGCAGGCTCTGGTGGAGTGAAAACAATACTATATTCATTTCAGTCTATGGCCCTGATTTATTAAAGGTCTCCAAGACTGGAAAAGATACACTTTCATCAGTTAACCTGTGTGATCCAGCAAACCTGGAATGGATTTCTTAAACGTAATTTGCTATTTGTTAGCAAATGTTTTCAATCCTGAACCAGAGCCATTGCAGGTTTGCTGAATCACTAATGTATCTTCTCCAATCTTGAAGAGCTTTAATATATCAGGCCCAATGACTGTAAGAAAAGAAGTGGTATCATTTGCCTGGCTGTGCCGTATGGCGGGCTATGTAAATCACAGGATCAGATACACAAAGTCTTATGGTAGGTAAAACAGCCCCTGTATATGTATTTTATATGTATATTTAATTAAACTTCAGTGTTATATGACTGCCTGTAGGCAGTGGCCAAGCCCTCCAGCTGCTTCTTCCCTAATTCTCATTTATGATGAAAAAAGCATTGATTGGAGATGGGCAATGAAAGGTCACATATCATTTTACTTATTCTTGCTATCAGAGCATGCTGAGCACATTAAAATGATCTTTTTTTACTTAGCATACATTGATATTATTATATTAAATTGTCTAATAGTCCAGGGACTGTTAAATAGTCTCTATCTCCAGAAGGAAAAAACAGGTCAGAGAAAGAATTTATGCATTTTTCATACCAAACATAAAAAATACAAGCAGCTAAACAATGAGTCAAAAGCACATCCAAGCAATTCAAATGTGAGTTAAAGCAACACAAAATCATAATACATTTTCTTTACTTATTAACCAGAAGAGTGCACAAATGTCAAGACTGTTCAGTAGCTGTGTCTACAGAATCTTTAGACTATGGATGCAAATAACATTAAATTTGGTATGAAAAGAATTAAAATGTTTGTAGATCATTTCTAAATAAATTTGCCCCAGTAAAAAAATAATAAATTGCCTTAGGCACTCATTAATGTAAAATACTCTGAGGTAGATTGGATTAATGAAATATTTATGTTTGTATGCCTATAAAATACATAATATATTATAAGTAACTAAAGGGTTTAATCAAACTGATAAAAATAAGAAAATAATACTGCAACAGCCAACCCATTTAAAAGCTTTTAAAATCACAAACTAAATGTTTCATATATTAGGTATCTTTTGTCTTGCCAATGAAAGCCCTCTGCAATCAACACCTAAATTGTTATTGTGATTGTTTTCTGGATGAGATATTTTTTGGCTGATCTCTGTCGGTCCTGTCTGTTTGGTTATGATCATTTCCAATTACCAAGGTGCTTTCCAATCGGACTTCAGTGCCAGTTCACCATTAGTTACACTGATGTCCACATTCTGTTCTTGCCAGTTCCTGCCGAAGATAAAACACAAGGTGGCCCCAGTATAAAAGAAAATGAAAAGAATGTTCTACCTAACCCAAACTATCCAAAGGTAAATCCCATAACAAAAAGATTACAGAGTTAAATCAACATGCTTTGTGTTTTCATGCTATCACCTTTTTGTGTTTCTTGTGGCTCAGTGGTTAGCACTCTGGCCTTTGCAGCATTAGGTCCCAGGTTTGAAACTCAGCCAGGACACTATCAGCATGGATTTTGCTGGTTCTCCCCATGTTTACGTGGATTTCCTCCGGGTGCTCCATTTTCCTTAAACATCTGAAAAACATGCAGTTAGGTTAATTGGCTGCCCCCCAAATTTGACCTTAGACTGTAATAAAGACATGTGACTGAGGTAGGGACATTAGATTGTGAGCCCCTTTGAGGGACAGTTACTGACATGACTATGGACTTTGTACAGCGCTGTGTAATATGATGGTGCTATATAAATACTGTGTAATAATAATATTCCTGGGGGACTTGTAGCTTCAGTCAGGCTTGTTACAGATCTTGACTCTTGCTTTCTATGTAAGATGGCAACCGCTAGAATGCAAAGTCACAAATCTTTTATTTCAGCATAACTTATGTATTATAGGGAGGGATGAATTAATACTGTGATATTTTTACTTTAAATTCATTATATTGTGACCAGGTCATACAGAGGACACAACATGGGCAAATCCAACCAGAGTTGTTTTCAAGGCTACATAATATTAAATGGATCTCTTCAGTATTTAATTCAATTGATTCATAGTAGTTTTGTAGAATTATATTCTCTTATTAGTTAAGCATGCATGTTTATACATTGAACTGAAATCCCTGGAGAGAAACCAAAGCAATCATGCAGGAAAGTTCTAAATATTCAGTGTTTCCCTTGAGGTCCTTCCCTTGAAATGTATGCAGGTTTTGCAGATTGTCCATAGACATATGAATCATTACCAAGTTCACCATACTTGGGTTGACCAAGGGATTATAATTTCAAGTCTTTGGCTACCAGACTATACAATTTACTCAAAGGTAAGTAAATTATATTCATTACAAGTGTTCTGTCAGGTAAGGTCATCACAAGACTGAATCACCTAGAGAATGACAATGCTTGAGGGTGATTATGTCTTATTAGCACAGCTGGATTTAGCAAGCAAGTGTCCAAGAAGGCAGTCATGCAGAATTGTCATATATCCCAGAGAACATGAGAAATCATCAGGGGATTGAATAAATCATTACTTTATTTCTAACTAGCGAATGCAATTAAACCTGTTTCTTGTCTGTTTTGACCCCAAGTGATTTTAAGGGTAACATACTGGCTCACAAGGTCAAAAATGTAAGAACTGGCTTAAACAGTTTCTGTACCCTTCTACTATAAAAAGCTGTAAAAAAAAAATACCATTTAACCACTGGTCATACATAAAACAATTTATATGATATAATGTGACTGTGGCAAAACTCTACTTAACACTTTTATCTATCCAGCATCATGGGGATAAATAGAGAAATTACACAGTATAGGGTCATAATAAATAAAAAAAAGTAAGAGACACTACAGGGGGAAGGTAAGTGAAGTGTAAGGATGCTTTTAAGGTGCAGACTGGAGTTCCACGTTAATGATGGCTGTTGTGCTGCCACTCACATATCATGCGGATGATGTCACAGATGGTATCACAGCTCTGTTTTAAACAATTAAAAAATTCACATGTGCTGATATAAATCCCTCATATTGGCTGCTCCGTTAGGAAGATCACAAGCCCAAAAATGTTGGACCGTGGCCCTTACTTAGCAGCCTCTCACATACGGATGGCTGCACAGTAATGTTCATGCATGCCTTCAGTATGGACAGACACTAAAAGCCTCCACAACCCTTGCTGGGACAAACAAAAGCTGCCAAAATCAGGTCAAGCAACTGCAATCCTTGTACCTTTTTCAAACAGCACCTGGGACTCAATTGTTCAGTTTTATGATCAGTTTTACGATTTATAATATATGCACAGGCAGGAAAATACCACAAGGTTGATTTTGTCATGGATTATGTTCAAGCTACAAATAGCTGAAAATAAAAATTGAGGGCTAAGTAAAGGTAATAACAACTAAGCATAGATGCAGTGATATATAAATTTATAATTCAACTCAGTGATTTGCCCTAATCAGAAGTGCAAAGAATAAAACTGACTTAGATGATCTCCATCCATAGCAATACATATATGTAATGTGCCTGAATTTACTGAAAATATATTCATTATACGCAAGAGATAAACAATCATACATCTCTGTGTCTGTTTGTTAAGTGTTTGAGGAATATACCGGTAGTATTTACCATATGCACTTAAAGCTTGCGGAAAGTAATGTATTGAAGTCTAAATGCATGAGAAAATAATAGATTATTAACTGTATTTTAGTAGTTTATTTTCTATACATATGTATTTGTGCATGTTAATCAATATTACATTAAATATTGTTCTGTACCAAATATATTTAAAAAAAATAAATTATATTTTTTATAAATTACTTACAATTAATGTCATTTCTGCAAGTGGTTGTCTGTCTGGTAGTGGTAGGTTTATTGATTAAAAATAGAGATGCAAGTGTCTGTCAATCTGATAAGGATACATGAGGAGTTGATAAAAATGTATGGTTTGGGGGGAGTAATTTTTTCCCAGCATATGTGTGAATGATTTGCAGTTCAGGGATAGTATGGGCAGATAATCTGGAATGTAGGGTTCTTCAATGCAGTCATCAGAAAAGGGGGAATGCATGTGGGTTCAACGCCCACCAAACTACACATACATAGTTTACAGATGCAATTCCTATTACTGCGGGTGGTCATATTTGCCTTCTCATTCCTTTTTTGCCTTACAGAACAATACAGTTCTTGTTGAAAATAGATATTTGCCCCTTTCTTATAGACTTGACGAATTCTGTTGAGTCCAAGGTTAAACACGTTAAATACTGAACTGAATATAATGACACATCACACACATTGCTTACACACATTGTTCTACATGATGATTTAGGAAAATTTGTTTTGTAATGTTGTTTTTTTAAGAAACTGAATTATCACTGCCTAGATACAGCAATGGAAAATAAATACAGAGACATATATATGTTCTAGTCCAGGAGTATAGAGGTGCAGATGCGCTCATTAGGTCTGATATATTAAAGCTCTCCTAAGCTGGAGAGAATACACTTTCATCAGCGAAGTTAGATGATCCAGGAAACCTGGAACGGATTTCTTCCAAGTCATTTGCTAGCAAACGTTTTGAATCGTAGACCAGATCCATTCCAGGTTTGCTGGATCACCCAGCTTCACTGATGAAACTACCAGCCTAGGAGAGCTTTAATAAATCAGGCCAGTTTGGTCTTTGGGATGGTTATGGAAGGGGTGAGTGGTTATATATACAGAAATAGTTCGGAACAAGGAAGTGGCATTCTTTTTGAATGCCTATTTTCTAGTTAGTTGGGTTAGACCAAGAAATAAAAACAAAATGTACATCTTGCTGGAGATCAAAGTGTGTGTCATGGAAGGTGGAGGAACTCAAAACAAGTGGATAAATTCTATAAATGCATTAGGAGAGCAACATACTACAAATGACAAACCACTTTGCTTCCACACTCTGCTTAGAACAATTGTGCCTTGATACCATACATTATATTATAGTAACAATGGGTTAAAAGGATATCACTACAAACAGCATTTGGATCGGTTTATGCAGAGCTCGAGACAGAAGCTGATGCTGAGCAAAACAAGTAGTGCCATTTATTTCAATCCTGGAACTCTCAAGCAGTGTTTTGCTAGCACAGATTGGTGTATAGTACCATCTCTCTATTTGGCATGCATCTGCTACAGCAATGAACTAAGTGCCCCTGCTGATACTGTGATGGGCTACATCATTCCTTCAAGGCAGATTTTCCTTCATTAATATGGATTCTATTTTTAAAACGAGTTGGAAAACAAGTCTGATTTTCGGCTCAGTCCCAGCAAGCTTAATTAAATTAGGGTGAATCTTTTAAACATAAAACTCTGAGGGACCATTTAAACCCCATTGTGTGAGACACAGTACAATGTGAAGGTGTTAAGAACTTGTTGGGATTTTTCAGTCCTTTTTAATAAAAAGAAGAAGAAAGTATAGTAATCCTTACAAACCAATCGAAATCCATTTTTCACTGGCTAAACTTTAGTAACTGAAGTCAGATCACAATCCATAGGTTACTGCACTCTGGACATAATCACTCCTTTGTGAAGTGTTACCTGCAGTACTAATGTAAGAAATATGTTAATAGGTTTGCTGTGTGTGAGGTTTGACCCAGACGAAGCCAAATTACTCCGAAATCCTGCATTCAACTATTTTCTGGATATGCCTAAAATCAGAAACATCAATGTTGTGGCACTCGGAAGTTCCATTGACAGCCATAGATATTACCATAGTGGTCATTCTCAACTGTGAGTACAACCCATCAGCAAAGCATTGCTTTTGTAACTGATTACTAATTATATCAAATCATCCCTAAAATATAAACCGTTATATTTTGCCCTCATGAACATACTAATGAAGTTTAAACCCACTGGCAAGTCAACAAATATTACACCGACATATTGAGAATATGGATACAGGTCTCTCTTCAGGCAGAAGAGATTTTGTTTATAAATTGCAGTGAAAAGGTATAGTTTCATATGAGTTGGATATATTTCAAGTTGTATTTGTCTGTGTGTTGTTTTAGTAAAGATTTCCAAATGTTTCAATATTCTAATATTCCCCAATTTATAGACTGCTCACTGGGAGTCTGCAAAAAGGAAAATGCGCCTATTGAATTGCCCTTTGATTAATGTTTGTAGGTCCACAGAAGGGGAGAAGAAGGATAAAACTTAAGAGTAGCGCATTTTTTCACTAAGCACAAGAGACAGCAGAAGATAGGACAGACAAGTGAGGCCAGATTTCTACAAACCTGTAATATATGGCAGCTTACCGGTGATTCAATGTAGTTGGTGTATTTGATTTCTTTTTTTTTCCCTCTTTTTTTAATCTGGTAATCATGCAAATAACATAAAACTTCCTGTCTTTGGGCAGCTTTGCTTACTTTTATGCTACATTACTTTTTATGTATGAATCTTTGTGTTGTTGTCAGTCTTCCATATTTTTTTACATGGGGGTGATGGGATTATTAGTTAAAGGAAGGAAGATAACATTGTTTATGTTTTCAGGTTTTCTAACATCAAGGAACGATACTGCATCTCTTGCAGAATTTTGTACATACTACAAATGTAAGTGTACTTAGCCTGACAACAATAGCCACTAGTCTTGGTAGCATGTTCTTGTGATTAGATATCCATAAAGAATGGTAAAGTGTTATTGACCACCAATTATTGCTATATTTTGTCATATAGGTCATATAGACTGTCTGGTTGTCCCAAGAATGGTTCCAAAAAAACGAATGCAAAATTACAAAAGAATATATACCAATAACCTACTGGCATTTACTAAACTTAAGGAAAACTTATTGAAGCCAGACACAACCAAAAACAACTATCTGACACCTGAAGACAGCTCAGTAAAATCTTGTATTCTCACAAGCCTGTATTTAGACACAATTTAGACACAATAAACCCAAAAATCAACCTGTGTGACAGAAATTAGGGATCCATTTAGGGCGACTCATGTCAGGGAATCTAATGACAAAAAAAATATTTCGTACATTTCCTATTTTTATTACTAAAAACATCTGTAACTACAAAAAAAGTCCATATGTTAGATATAATATCTAATTCATTAAAGCTCTTTAAGACTAGAAAGATAGACTATCATGGAAGAACATAGGGAAACCAGCAAACACAGTGGATTACTTAAAAGTACTTTGTGAGTGGGCTAAAATATTCACAATCCTAAATCAGATCCATTGCAGGTTTGCTGGATTACTTATGTTCTCCCATAATAATCTATCTTCTCTAGTCTTGAAAAGCTTCAATGTCACGATAGAGACTCTTGAACAGGAGGTGGACCCTCTGTTCTACCAACACATTTAGCCGAGGTGATATCAGAGGCGCAGAGTCTAAGGCACCGCCCGGTGTTCACCAGAGCACCCCGCAAGGGGTGTTGGGCTTTGCTGCGAACGGCACCCAGGTTGCGGCCCTCAGACTCACCCATGCAGGTAGCAGCTGACAGCTGGAGATAACTGAAGGCAAAGTGCCAAATGGACAGGCAGATTCAAAAACCAAAAGCAGGACTGGTCAGGCATGGTCAGGACAAGCCAAGGTCAGGAACAGGAACACAAGACTGGAATCCAAATGCTCACAGGAACCTCGGGTAGTAACACCTATTGCCGAGGCAATAAGTGTTTGACTGAGCCCAGCATATATAGGGAGACTGACAGGCTAGCTGGGCGGGGACTGGGAGGACAAGAGAGAATCAATCAGCAGGAAGGGCTCGGCAATGCCCCTTAGTCCAGAGCCAGCAGAGCAGCTAAAGCAAGGTGGGAACAGCTGCTGCTAATCAGACACTATCAGGAGGACAACAAGTACCAGATCAGCAGTGCTGCTGATCTGTGACATTCAATAAGTCAGGCCCAATGGGCTGCTACCTTCTTGTCTGAGCTGACAACACACAGGCTTTTGAGTTCCAAAATCCTAACCTTGTGGTATCTACCCTGCCTGGTCATTTCTGATGGATTACAGAGGGTGCAACCCTCTTCCTATCCCCCTACCCTCCTTGATCTCTGCTTGTGTACAACCCAGTCTTCAGAGAGGTCATTGTATGGTTGCAATTCCTAATAACAATAAATAGCTAATGCAGGATTATTTTGATTCCAAACAGCAACTGTAGATCATATAGGTCATAGATTCATCAATGTAAACTATTTATCAGCTACCCAGGGCTGAAAATGACTAAAATATAGTTACAGAGAGGAGGGAGAACACCTAGATCTTGGTTGGGTTAAGTTCACATATGTGGTTTGGGGGCAGCTCCCAGGCAGCTGTCCAACTTTCCAAACTACTATGCAAAATGATGGGCAATCAGTGGGTAGTCATCAACCCCATACTTAACATTTTACTATATTTGTGTTCTAAACCTACTTGGCCTGAACTACAGGCAGGCTGTAAGCACTGCAGAGACATATCTTGCTAAAGCTCATATATATATATTTATATATATATATATATATATATATATATATATATATATATATAAAATATGTATTTATTTATTTAAAAAAAAGTAAACTTTTGGTTGCATTTGTTAGTTTCCTATTCTCCTTTTATTGCATGTGCACCTTAAAATGTAATTTGAAAACTAAGTATTTTCCTTTCACTCTGCTTTGACGACATTGCAGTAATGTTCTAAGAAGTCTGCCAGTGATCAAAATGTTTGTACAGAGGCTATTTGTTGATTTTCTGTGCCAGAACTGCACACCACTCTATTTTATGATTAATTTATTCACAAATATTGCGCAGTAGTCCCTTGAACTCATCAAACATTCAAAGCCCCATAAAGTAAAGTGTCCAGGTACTTCTAAGTTCTCATCTGACAGCTTTTGGCAGACTTTCAGTGTTTTGCCACTTTTTGTTGTCAGCCTCAATGCACGAAATTCCCTTAGATCAAAAACATAAAAAAGAAGATTCTCATTCACACCTCTACAGATCTGTTTAAACAAATATACTGGATAAACAAAGCAATGCAAATGGTATTTAAAAAAAAAATACAATTGTTTGGTTAAGCTTGATTTCATTCTAAAAATATTACAAAGCGAATTTCAAGCAATTTGCAGTTTCTTGAAAAAAATAATTGCTTTTTGTGAAATTAGATTTATTAGGATTATTTTGGACACTAGAACAGGAACATTTTCCTAGGTTAATTGAAAATGCATATCTGCTGCAGCATCTATGCTAAAATCCATGCATATGCTGAAAATAACTAAGATGTCTATATTTACCTAAAAATGTAAATCACGTTTTTCCGTCTGTCAAATGAATCAAGCACCTGTTTTTTGAGACAAATTACATTTCCCTGCTGTTAACTGTGTTAAAAGACAATCCCAGAGTGTGCTGAACTGCCCACTCGCATCTTTCTGTGTGTGAGTCTAGCACCTGGAGGCATTGAGTGCAGAGTTTGTTAATAGAACCTATCAAGATGAAAATATTAGGGCCATTATCACTGACTTGTTTTTGAAGGTGAAGACTCAATGGCTGTCATTCTTATCAATCTTTCTCTACTTTGTGGGCCTTATTTATGAAAGCTCTCCAAGGCTGGAGTTGTTTTTGAAGGTGAAGACTCAATGGCTGTCATTCTTATCAATCTTTCTCTACTTTGTGGGCCTGATTTATGAAAGCTCTCCAAGGCTGGAGAGAATACACTTTCAGAAGTGAATCTGGGTAATCCAGAAAAGATGGAATGGATTTTGATTTGACTTTGAATCCTGGACCAGATCCATCCCAGGTTTGCTGGATCACCCAGCTTCACTTCTGAAAGTGTATTCTCACCAGCCTTGGAGAGCTTTCATAAATCAGGGCCTATGTGTCAGTTACTCAGAACAAGCATGGGCATATTAGCAGTCATCCTGACACTTCATTAGCAGTAATGGGCAAATATAGTTGCAGTTCGGCCCTGTGAACTTTCTTTGAACCTTAGAATAGGTGCTGCCTGTCACATGCATAGGACACCTCTTTTTGAGACAAATGGTCTTCTTCTGCTTACCGGGTTCCTCCCTAACCCAACCTTTGAAAGAACAGCGAAAGGAAAAGCAGCAAACTGATGAGCTTTTTTTGCCCTTTTCTCCATTTTTCAGCATGCTTTCTGCGTTGTAGAACAACAACTCTACAACTGTATTGTAGAAATAACTGCATTGTAGAACAACTCATTTCACTCTTTCTTCCTCCCCTAATTTGAGTTTTGCTGTAAAGGGACGGCAGGAGGGTGATACCAAGTAAAGATCAACTGCTTATTCCACATGTACAAAGAAAATCGACATGTACAAAGTAAATTTCCAATATATCTACAACTAAAACTTTTTTCTAGTTTTGGTTAGAGAGGTGAAGAAAATGAGGATCCCTGGCTGCTTGGTGTCTTGTGGTTGGTGATAAGAAACAGTTGGAGGTTAGTAGGCAGGTTAGGTTACTTCCTGGCACACTTTAGGGTGGTTCCTATGAAATCATTGAAAGAAACTGGAAGGTGATTGTGGCATTCCACGTCCAGAACAGACTTTACCTGTGTGATATCCCTTTCATCAGTTCCACAAATCTTTTAAAATGTAAAATAAATTCAAGTCTTTTGTTTAGAAAGGTAAAAAGTAACAGCTCCCAATGTGCAATATATTTCTTTTGCAACATCAAGTTGAACAATAATCAAGCCTAGTCTGAACTTTTCATAGAGAGGTGCCGTTTTTGTCCGGAGAGATCATTATCTTTGTTTATCTAAGTAAACATTGTCACCAAAATAGAGAATGACTGAAAATCCAAAACATTCAAGATGTCCCCAGGACAAGAATAGAGGTGTAATATTCCAAAGGGTACATTTGTTCTAGAGAGAACTACCTGTCTATACCCTGTTTATTCTCCTCACTTTGTAGAAAATTAATCCTAACTTGTATTATGTCTCCCAAACAGGTAGAAAAAACTCCTCAATGAGACACAAACAGGAATATATAAATTGACAGGTGTTTTATTCCGTCATACACTTTAAAGATGTATTATGTGAGCAAGGGGGACATTTGGGTGGATTTGGGTATCCATAAACTTGAATTAATGAATTATTGTGAGCTATTTAATAATTGAGCATTAACAGAGCTGCATTATTCTGTCTTTTATATCTGCCTTGAGTTCAACTATAAATTCTGTATTGGATACTTAATTAGACACAGACAGTTTATTAACAATATTTATGCATAGTGGTGTGCAACCTTCTCATTTACTAACATATGGTAATGGAAAGATTCTAAGACAAATGTCTACTTATGTCAGTCTAAGGCAGCCATTCTCAAGTTCAATGAAACACTAAGGCTCCTCCAAAGTTTGCCAGGGGTTTCTGAGGGGGCCAGGTTCCTTGAGTGGTGGGTGACAGTCCAAAAGTATTTCTTTTTATGATTATATAGGTCTTATCTACCGATTTGTGAGCAACTGCATATATAACACAGCACAAAAAAAAACAATTTCGCTTGCCAAGGATTTGGCATAGTGATATTTTTCAACATATTTAGTGTATTTCAGGTCTGCTGAAATACCAGAAATGACATCAGTTTCATTGAATTGGCTCTAGTTCTTCTGATACAGGAATTGGAATAGACGATTTTACCAACAACAAATTTAACACAGCATATTAATATCAATCTTTATTTACACTGATGTTTTGCATTTTATATAATAAATGTAGCATTATTTTCATAAAACTTTCATTTTCCTTTTTTTTATTCATACATTTTCTTCTTTTACAGAAACATGAGTTCTTTAGGAAGAAGTTGTTTAAATGACCCTAATGTATTGTGCTACATTTGTGGTGAATATTCTCAGCAAAAACAGTGAAGAAATAATACAGAATTTGTGAAACAAGCATATCTTGCATATTTTGTTATTAAACTGAGGGACCAAGATTAGTATTGGGCTCCTTATATGGTATGCAAAACGTGTAGAGTGTCCATGTCAGTGGAAAAAGTTTGAAATTTGGTGTACCTATGGTAAGAGCCCAAAAATCATCATAATGATTGCTACTTTTGTGCTGTGAATGTAAAAGGTTTCAATTGTTACAAGAAAAACAAGTGGGAGTATGCTGATTTGGAATCAGCAAGACGACCTGTGCCACATGGTGTGGATGTTCCCATACCAGTATTCAGTACACTTCCCGATATTTCTGTATCCGACATGGAGGATATGCAGGGTTTGGAGTGTAATCCAGGAGTTAGCAGCGAATATGAAGGAAGTGTTTCATCAAACCAGCAGTTCTCCCAAGAGGATCTCAATGATTTATTACGTGACCTACCGTATATACTCCAGTGTAAGTCAATCCTAGTATAAGCCGAGGTACCTATTTTTACCTTGGAAAACAGTAAAAATTGATTGACTCAAATATAAGTGGAGGGTTGGAAATGCTGCAGCAACTGGCAAGTTTCACTTCTACAAGTAAGGTTAACTTCTTTATTTTTTCAAGATAAGTTAATTGGCTTCCCCCAAAAAATTGACCTTAGACTACATTTATGACATATGACTATGGTAGGGACATTAGATTGTGAACCCCTTTGAGGGACAGTTAATGACATGACTATCGACTTTGTACAGCACTGCGTAATATGATGGCGCTATATAAATACTGTGTAGTAATAATAATTTATCAGATGATTAATATATGATTAGTAACTAATCATTATTATATGATTATTTACTAATCATATAATAATAATCATCTCATAAATTATGCATCATTAGTTGATATAACTTACTTTTAAACTTACTTTACTTCTTTTTTTTCCTGGCTCTCTGTTTCTGCTTTTGCATCTAGTCCTGTGCCCCATGTGTAAGCACCTGGGAACACGTGGGGGAACCTCTAGTGCTCAGGGATCGCAGAGGATTTCCAGGGCTGCAGCGATGGAAATCCTCCTGTTCAGCGAGAGCTTGACCTCTCGGCGAATCAGAAGGACGTTCTCGCTTACATTTTTGGTAAGCCGCAGGATCGAACTTAATATTCTCGCTCATCCCTATTATACATATCTATAGAAAATGCTACACCTGACAGTTTTCATATATATATTATATATAATATATATTATATATATATATTTATGTTTTTTGTTTTTTTTTACTGAAGTAACATTTAATGTACACATTGTTTCTGGATGTTCAATTATTTTATTGTAGTAATATGTGGGTCAATCTTTGTTGATGACTGTATTGATAATCTGGTTAATAATTTCAGGTTTGATGGACCTCCTTGCACTGTTCAGTCCCTCGTTGGGAGGGACAAGATTTGTTGTTGTTACTGGAATTAAGCAGAGAGTGTAATTTGTGCCAGGTAGGGCAATGCTTTGTGACATGGCTGTGTGGAGAGAGAGAAATACAAACCCTTTTGCAGGTAATACAATATGTAAATAATTTGTGTATTTAGCTATTTGTGTGCGTTTTAGTCCACACTTTTTAAATAATGCTCACCTATGCAACTTTAACTCACCTACAGGGCCCCCTTTCCATATTCTAAAGTTGTGAGTAAAATATTAAGCTCTGCAATCTCTTTTTTGTGTCTGTTCCCATTTTTTTATACACTTCTAGGCATCAATCCAGCTTTTAAGACAGAGGCTTTTTTTGCAATATTCAGCAAGATCTCACAGGCAACATGATTCTAATTTATGGGGTACAAGTGTTCATTTGTATAAAACCTACCTGGTATTGCACCCTGCTGTGTACCTCCTAAAGTGAAGTTTTGTGTTACAAGCAGTACCTGTCTCGCACTGTTGGAAGCATCAACATACTTGAACCACGTCCCAGGCTAAGTGGAGAAATGTTTCCTAGTCATCTATAATTCTACTTAAATGACTATGAAAGATGTCACAAAGTCTATTCATTGACCCACGGACTAAATCTGCCATGCAAGGAAGCCAGAAAGAAGTGTTTTACAATGCTACATACAAGTCCCCGCGGTCTATTTTCTCAGTAATTGTATCCTCACTGGCTGCTCTATCTTTGTCACAATTTTCCCTTAGTGATCTCTCCTACAAATCCAAAGCCCCTGGGCTGACCACCAGCTCAGCACTCCCTCAGGTATATCTCCGAATTTCCTCATAAGTGACTTCTTGTATATTTTCATGGACAGAGCAGGAAAAAAATCATTTAATAAGACAAAGAGCAACGTTCCATAATCCGGAGAATCCAATCCGCAGTCATCTTGTTCTAAGAGCTGTAAATGGATAAGCTGATTTGTTGTTATATGGGTTATTGCACTTTGCTCATCTTAATTGCTACTCTCGCTGTTTTAATAATCAAGCCTGTTTAGCTATTATAAAAGTTTATACAAGCGTTTGATACACAAGCAGTCATCATTTTTGTAATATATTTGAAACTAACCAGAAGACAAAAATTTTAAAGGTTAGAAAAAAATTACAGTTATACAATATAATACATATTTCTTCATGTGCTAAATACAGTAGGTTACATTGTCACAAAGCATCATGTGAGCACAGACTGAATATAGGTCATGTCATGCGTCTTCCCCCGTTGTGTCATCATAGCATGACCTGGAGCTGCTGGTAAAATGTGGTATTGTTTATGGTCTTATCAGACATTAAAATATTCAGTGAATATATTATATTCACTGATAAACTAAGATGCTTAAAATGTAGAGGGTTTTTGGCAAACCTAAATCAAATGTTTGATGAATGTGGTAAAATTAGAAAGTTTTGAAATAAGCTAACCAGACTGATTAGAAATCTGACACACCAAGAACTTATAATTTAATATTTAATACTCTATTTTGACAATTTGCTGTATTTCATTAGGCTATCTCATTGTTTTGATAAAATTCCGATAGTTCTCTTAGTCTTTTAAAGAAAGTCTGGTTAACAGGCTGAGAAGGGATCTTTCCAAGAGTTGAGCATACCAACGAGGATTTCTTGTTATATTATTCTGTTCTGGAGTTTGGGCATGAAGCCATACCTGAATAATAAAAAGTTTCTTGATTAAAGATCCACAAACTTGCAGAACTTTTATTTTAATATATAAAGGGAAAAAGAGGAGATTGGATATGAAATGTTTTGGATATATATTTATATACTATTCATACATTTCTAATAATGAAAAAAATATACAAAACACAAAGGTCTAAAAAGTGCCATTGCATTGCATAGGTATTGTATGTACTGGGTATCACATTCCTCACTTTACAATTATCAGTAAGATGAAATATCATAACAATATTCTGCAGTGCAGTATATAATGACAAATTACTTAAAACTGATAATATACATGAGGACGTATAGCATACGCCATTGATCACCTTTCTATATTAGTATGCAGACAAGAGCAAACTAAATAATATTAACTATATTCTGATGCACTTTCTGACCCACTGGTGTAGTGCTCTTATCATCCTACAGACAAATATAGAATTTTGCAGCATGTGATAATAGTGCAGCTATTTTCATCTACTTATGTTAGTTGGAAAAGGGATGTAGTTCACACTGAAATGCTAGAAAATGATGAAGGGATGAGGTACATTTATTAAGTCAGGTATATGACTTTATCTAACAATTCATGGTTGATGTGTGAATCACCATAATTTAAAACACATGCACCAGGGAGATTCACCTGCAGAGAATATTTGATAAATGTCAGACGAACTGGTATATAAACACACCTTTTAGTGTTAAAAAATAACCACTTTTAAACAAGGTTTGGTTATCTTGTATAGCCTCTTCCCCTGAACTAAACTGAGTTGCTCATCCCCTCCACACATGTATACCTTTTGAGGTTGGATGGCCTTGGCTCCACTGTGTGTTTAAATCCAGAGCTGTACTGAATACACTTGCACATTTTAGTCTCATAAACTTCTACAAAGATTTATGGAACAGAGCAGAAATGGTCTATAAAAGCAGTAATGCAGAGTCACTATCAGGACAACACTAAATATTAACAATCAACAGAGCCATAGCCATCCAAAAAGTGCATTTACCACTTACACTATGTTTAGGATTGAGCAGAAGATGTTTTGTGATATCTGTTTAGGCTAAAGAAGGAAATGAGCGGAGATACCACAAACTGGTTAAAACTGTGGAAACCTAAGTATAGCCTAAAACTTAAGGAAGAAAGTTAATATAAAACATAATATCATAAAAAAAGATATTGGTCTTAATGCATTAGGCAGCAGTAATGAATATGGTACACTTTGTCATTTTATTCAGTATAATTAACTGCCATATTATGTAGTAATACTACTTCATTCATTAAAGAGTAAAAAGTGTCAGGCTATAATGAGTGACATATTTCTTCTGTATGTTATTACTTCCTAAAATTTTCCATGCTATGTTAACAACTTATTCAGAAGGTTTTCTCACGGAACCTTGTTAACACATTGTTGCAAATGTGGTAAAAGGATTTTTTTTTTACGTGTTTGCAATGACGTAATAACTGCCACTATTTTTTAGTCCAGAGACCTAATTGACATATCTGTTGAAAAGCTAAAAAGGCTGTACAATTTTTCAATATTTAAAGAGATTAAACATAAATAAAAGCTTACATTCATTGCTAGACAGCTCCTGAGATACTGATGCTTACCATGCTTACCATTTATTTTTATTCCAATATTCTAAGCAAATGCCACAGGTTATAACAGCAAGACTTGCATAGGATTTTCATTGATTTTGCTTAATTTGTTTATGAAGCAAATGCTAATTAGCACATGAAATTGCCGAGACCAATTTGTCTGTTCCTTTCACTAATATTTATAGAAAAATCTGTTTTTATTCAGATAAAGTCAAGATACAATTGACTTTAAATGTGAATACAAAAGGAAATGAGTCAAGCATATTCAGTTACACAAAGTCATGATATATAATGAACATGTCAATGTGAAACAAGGATGTAAGTCGGAACTATGAAAGGGATAGCTGATAGAAATCATGAGCAGTGGGGGTGGAGAAAAGAATAAGGGAAAGCAAAGTAGTCTGATCGAGGAAAACTGTTTATTTTATTGTAATTTTTTACATTTTTAATTTTCAGAAAAGGAAAGTACATTAACAATGACATACAGCATAAAGGTAAGATATTCAAGAGAGGCAAAAGAACAGACCCTATCCCAATATCCATTAAGACTTATCAGTTTAAAACAGATAATCTGATCATACCAGAAGGATGGCCACTCAGAATGTACATACCCTATACAGACTGAATTCTCTAAAACTTTCTATTTCTTAGGAACCCCTTTGGAATGTGTTATGTTTCTTTGTAGTGCAAATTTATTAACTGAATATGAAGGAGGAGTAGAAAAAAGTTAGAGGAGTCACTAAATCTAACTCCAACTGGTGTCAATGGGCCTGACTTATGAAAGCACTCCAAGGCTGGAGATAATACCCTTTCATCAGTGAAGCTGGGTGATCCAGCAAACATGGAATAAATCTAGTCCTGGATTTTAAACATTTGCTAACAAATAGCAAATTACTTTTTAAGAAATCCATTCTAGGTTTGCTTGATCACCCAGCTTCAATGATAAAAGTGTATCCACTCCAGCCTCGGAGAGTTTTAATAAATCAGGCCAATGAAAGAAGTGGTAAAAAACTTTCAATCAGGTCCAGGTAGCAGCTATACTCTGGAAAATCTAAAGAATCCCTCCAATAAACCATATGAAGCCCATAGGACTTGCATGCTGAAGGTGAAATATTTTTACTCCCTGCAAAACCGCAACAAAATAATGTGTGCAATCTTCACTCATTCAATACAGACAAACATGATCTAGCAGTGTTAAAAAGATGTTTAATTCAATAGTTTTTAAAAAAATATGATGTAATCTAAGAAAAAAAACGTATTCTGGTATATGGCAGTCTGTAGTTTCTTTTGTGTAATTGAATGTACTCAGCCTTAAATGGTCTCAAAACCAGACAGTATTAAAAAAATATGTTACATTGTACCCACACCTTTCACATCTACAAAAGGAAAGATACAATGCAAGTGCTCAGGTAGCCTATACCAAGAGGACACAATTTTGTAACCCACTTCCAGGAACTGGACATACTAATAGAGGACTTGTGAGTTAAAGGAATAATGTGTTCTTGTTGTAGTGATGTCAGTGTAACTGCTACTTCAAATTTTCAGGCCTTTATGAAAGGGGGTTTATAGTCCGAAGGAGCAGAGTTTAGCATAGTACACATAAAGGAAATAGTATTGCAAGCCTCCACTACCCACACAAAGAGACTTCAGTGCTATCAGAGGATGCAGACAACAATGTCTTGAAGGGAAAAAGAGTGAAAAAATTAGACAGTTGTAGTGATCTTCACTATAAAATGGATGTTGGGGAGGATGAAAGCCCAGTCAAAGGGAACCAGAAGTCAGGATGTAAGAAATGATAAGCTCTACAATGGTGGGTTACCAATTTAATAACTTGTGATGCAGAGGAAGCAAGCATGATGCAACAATAATGACTGATTCTGGAATATGATTGATGAGGTAAAGAACCCTGTGCTGCCATGTAATTGAGTTGGACAATTAAATACCCACGCCCCTAAACTCAGAATTTACAGAACAGACGTGGTAAACCATCTGGCATCTCCTTTTAGGTGTAAGGATCCTATCTCTGCATAAATGCATCTTCAGGAGAAATACCACCAGAACCTGTTGTCTATGAAAGTCTGGCCGAAGGGATGTATGCTTCTCTGCTACATTAGGATCTACAATAAAATTGAAGAACCTGCCTTCTGCTAAGGGTTCCCATGCAATTTCATTTTTGCTGCATTGATGAGTTGGCGTTCTATGCCTTCTATAGATTTTTCTATATAAATGTGAGGTCCACAAAAAGCTAAATTTATGTTTTTGATCCCAAGCTATGGGCTATGTATGTGTAAATGTTTGGTTTTTAGATGGTATATTTCTAATTAATCTATATTGGTCAGGTTTATTTCTGAATTACCAGGCTACATATTGTGCAGAGGAGATATCCGTATTGTATCTATGTTTTATCATACATGGGATATGTAGTAGTAATTTTTGTACCATAAAATCAATTTTTAAGCTTTGTACATTGTAACTACATACTTGATTTGGGTTTTCTTTAGAAAAATTCAATATGAAACAAAAAAATTAAAGGGCAACACAGTAAGTGGAGCCTTCCGTAAGCATTTATACAAACTCATGAAAAAGGTAAAAAAAAAATGTGGAGTGGAAGAAAGGGGGTAAGGAGGAGAGCAGCAGAAGAAAAGAAGAGGGGGAAATAAGAAAATATTGGGAGAAAGGGGGCCACAAAAAGGGCAGTGAATAGAAACACTGTGAACTGTTCAAGTCAAAGAGTTACTGTACATAACAGCACAGATAGGAACATAAGGGGTCAGGCAACCCAACAATCAGAGTATAAAAGAAAGTACTAGCAACCAAGGTGAAGGAGAAAACAATAGGGAGGGGATACCAAACATTCTGAATCCCAGATTAGTCCACAATAAAAATACAGAACAGAACAACAAGATGCAGTGCTCCCCTAATTTCAAGTGTATCCAGATTTCCCTGGAAACTAAAATACATTGGACAAATTGAGAATGGAGAAAGATTGCTTTGTTGATTTTGTTTTTGCCTAATGGTTTATCTCTGTCACTTCTCAGGCATAGTTCATCTCTGTAACAGTGTCATCACCTTCTGGGGTACAAGATACAATACACTGTAGGAATATCTAGTAAGTTTTTCAAATTCTAAGCCAAATTGGGAAATCTGGCTCAAAAACCGGGGCCTAGTGGCTCTATGAGGCCTACAAGTAAAAGGTAAATTTAGCTTGGAAGGTCATAGGGGAAATGTCAAAGTTATCAAATACTTTGTTATGTTGAAGATGATGTAAAGTAATGAGGCTAAATACACTACTAGAACATAAATTGGTTTTATTTATCATCATCAGTTCTTCCATTCATATAATATTGTTTACAGTATCAATTTATGATGGTAAAGGGGTAGAAATATTATAAACTTCCACAAACTGAGGATAATTATTCTCATGGTACATTAAACATGACAAAATATTTGTTTTGTTTTTACATGGGAGGAGAACCAAAGGGGTAATCTCTGTGGAATGGAAATTAGAGTCTTTAGGCAAAATTTAAATGATTTGTGGCCGTAGGCTAGAAAACTTAATAGTCTCATGTGAACATCATAATTGTTGTAGTAAAGAAGAAAATTTGGTGATTTCTTTAACTATTTTTTGGGACAAATATGTGTTCCGATGCTCTTTCTGTTCTAGGTGGTCTCTGTTTCGTAAATGTATATTTTTCTGTAGTAGAAAGTGAAAATGGATATCCAAAAAGAATATTCTCAATGCAATTTTTATGTAGATCTTCACTTTTAAATTTTACAGGCTATTTTCAAATCTCATTGTGGTCTCCACAAAGACAAATTACATTTTGCCTTTGACAAAATACAGTGGTACCTCGGTATAAATCCGCTTTGGAATAAGTCCAACTTGATATAAGTCCTGTTTGGACACGAAAAATGTTGCTTGGTATTTAACCTTTGCTTGGTTAACAACCTTTCTGCAAGAACTTGTATGGATCAAAATGAGTCATAACACTGCGTGCTACCCTTATTTACCTCTCTCGAGACAAAGCCACCACTGCCAACGAGCGTCAGTACACCAGTTGCTACCATTCAGTGAACAACCCGCGCTATAACTCTGTGAATTATATAACATCTCCCCCTCCTCCCTTCTCAGCACCATCCCAGTAGGCCCTCCACTCTTCTCAGCAAGGTAAAGTGAGGGTAAATTTTCATTTATTTCATCTAATTGCTTTTTTATTTATGAATTTTAGTATTAAGCAGTGTTTAATGTTATACATCAATGTATAATATGCCAATAACAATAGGATTTTTTTTCATGGGAACGGAGAATTCATTTTCCATTTATTTCTTATGGGAAAAAACTGTTTGGTATAAGTCCTGTTTGGTATCTGTAAGGATCTGGGACGGATAAGGACTTATACGAAGGTACGTACCACTGTATTGTAGAAACTCTTAATTTTACTTGTTAGACTAATTAAACAACATTAGCTTGAAATGTACAAAATATTTACTCATTTTTTAATGTAGAGTGTGTGTGGGGGGGTTTGTGGGGTTTATTTATTACTTAATTGTTTGTGTACTTTTACTCCAAATGTTTTGTTGTCCATTTTTTTCTTTTTCAGTTAAAATATAAAAAATGAGTGAAATGAGAAATTGATTATGAGAAAAGTAAAAGTGCACTACATTTAAACAAACCCTTCTGCGAATAGTGGCACAGTGTGGCACTAAATGTGGGCAATCACAATTTCATTTTATATGATCCTAGAGCTAAATCTGTCACAAAAATAATTGGTTCATGAGCTTAGAAATATATTAAACTATGACATGAAAGAATCTCACTTGTGACTTCAGGCTTAAGTGAAGACCCTCTTCTACCCAAAACAACCAATACTTCAAATAGACTTTAAGGGGTTTTCTAGATTAATGAATACTCATGAGACATATTCATAAAATGTTTGGACAGGAATACAGGACACAAGTGATTACAGACCCTTCTTCATATAGATGTTATAAATAGCTCAAGAGAAGAGCAAATTGGAAGACAGCAATGAGAGTTTTAAGGCATCTTCATTTCACATAAAGATATATTGTCAAAAAAATACTGTCAAAACAAAACAAATATATTTACAACATATGAAAAACATATATCCACACCAGGAAAAACACAAAAAAAACTTTTGTTGTATAGACACATAGAATAAAACATTTGTATATGTATATACCGTGGTGCCCACTATTTCATAAAGGCCATTAATCTAGACTAGGCATGGGCAAACTATGGCCTGTTGGGCTTTTTATTCTTACCCGTCAAATACTGATACAAAATTGTCCAGTGGCAAACAAGGGTGTCCCACTAAAATTGAATGTAAATTAAATGTATATACAATTGTTTCTTTTACTTTTAAGAAATGGCTTTTATGCAAAATTTCTACCAGTTCATACAAACACTCTCTGTCCATTTGATACTGCCGTGGCCCGTTAGTCAAATTTTAAAACTCATTGTGGCTCCCGAGCTAAAAGGTTTGCCCACCCCTGAGCTAGACAATAGATTCTAACTGACTGCATACGTTCAAACAACAGTTCAGAGTTTTGAATGTGTTATTCCATTACAGAAGCAGTGTCTGCATTCTGCTTTACAAACTCAAACATTCACTGTATAAACTGAAAAATGTTTTGCTTTCCTTTAAATTACTGAACTAACATTTAGATTTATAATCACTAATCCAATTAGAATTAGAATGTTTTTGAGAACTGCTGCACACCAGTGTTGCATGAAGTTGCCCAACATCTGGCACCTGTGAACAAGTATTTCAACCCAGGAAAACTACCATTTGGTATTTTTCTGTTTTCTTCCACATCATTTAGGGTTTGGTTGCCATTTAAAAGCATTTGAGATTTTAGCTGAGGAGCCAATCATTTTCTGCACTCGTTTATATGTTTTTTTTCCTCTCTAAATTTTTTAGTCAAAGTACTCTGTTCTTTTGAATAATAACTAAAATGATCTATTTTACTAAATCAGGGCTCTATTATGACACCTGTTTTTTCACAGAATAAATGACTGCACTAATTGAACTCTACACTGCTATTATTTTGAACAGCCTAATATTTTCTTTTCTTCACTTTCTGTTGAGAAATAACACAAATTTGATACATTTTTCTTCATGTTTTAATTTAGAATGGAATGTTCAGTGTTCCCAATGTATTTGTCTGTATGGAAACAAAAGCTATTGTAAGGACTTTATTCACTTTTTATATACATTGGTATTATTCTGAACACAATTGCATCTGTGTACAATCACTCAACCCCACACTCTATACAGAAAATTCTTACTTGCATCTTAGGGTATTGTATGCGGACTTCTTTTGCTTGATATTCTTCTGTGATGGCAAAGAACATATTAGACCTCCAAGTTTTGGATTATGTTTGCATATATGCCGGAGCGGGAAAATTTACTGGTCCTCGGTCCAAAAAGGTTGGCGACCACTTATCCAGTATGTTCTTTTATGCAAAAACTTACACGTGCAGAAGTATAGAGTGCAGTCCTACCAAACCCCTGCCAAAATTTTAACTGGCAAAATCAGTAAATTCATTCTAAACTAGAATTTTGTTGAATGACTGACTTCCCCACTGTTAAATGTCAGTATTACCAAATGTACCAAAAGAATATTTTAGGTCACATTTATATGACATTTTAAGGAGAAACTAATATAATTAAAAGAAATCAGTGAAACTGCTATTCTTGTATTAGCTCAATTATTGGAAGACTGGGTGACTTGTAATTCAGTATTACATTGTGTAATTCCTACCCACACAGTTTACTATAAACCTAGTAAATATGTCCAGTCAGCAGCAATACAAGTAAATCTTATTGAGTAGATTGTTTTTTATTGAAGTTGCAAGCTTGCTATTTATGCTCAGTATTTGTTGATTAGCTACAGAGAAAACACTAATGCTACAATAACTGCACAGAAGTATTGCATGTTCTAGCTAATTACCTTTTTTATCATTCTGATTAGACAATTGCAATTGATACAATCTGAAAACAAAACCTGATATCAATTACAAAGATTATAAATAGTACTGAATGATTCTAAACCTTACATATCTTTGATTTAAAAAATTTGATTCAAACTTCAATATTCCACCCTACTTCTTTTTTCTCTTTGCAGTTCCAGAATGTTCAGTAGAAAGGTAGGGCCTGGAGCGTACGAGAGAAGGAGTATAGTGGAAGGCCGGCATGACTGGGCAGACAGGAGAGGAGACAGCAGAGGGTTAATTTTTAGAGGAAGAACATGCGGTAGAAGGGGGGGGGGTGTAGGGAGGGGATGATAGGAGGAGTCGGTGGGAGTTAAAAAGTTTAGGAAATGGAAATAGAGTCCTTTTTCACAAGAGACAGAAGGAAGGTAAAAGTTTTCCCACCCTCCCTCCCTTACATTTTGGTTTCTAGGATGTTTTTGTTGAGGTCCTCAGGGGGAGTGTGCTTTTTTGTTGATAATAATGTTGGGGGACCCATCTAAGGTGTGGAGTCCCCGGTTTGGTTTGTCGGTTTGGTAAATTTGTTGGTGGGGTCTGCACAAGTATGTTATTTTGTTCCCAAGCTGGGTGTATGGGCGGCTGGGAGCAATTGTTTGTAAGGTGCAGAGCCCCAGGTTTTTATAAGTGGTGGACCTCTGAGGACCTGCAACTAGTAGACAATAATTCAGAGTGTATTGTATTGTTATTGTTGACTTGTATCTTTGTTATAATATTACATATTTATTTGTTCAGTTGAATATTTACATATATTTGTAATGGTTATTTATATATATTGCTATTTAAAATTTTGTTATACTATTTCTTATTTGTTATTAATATGTTATTTATTAATAATTGGTTAATAAAAGGCCTTCGGGCCATTTAAGCAACGTTTGTATGATTTAATGTGTAATAAAAGGGGGGCTTAAACAAAAGGGGATGGGTTGGAGGGGAAAGTTTGGTGGGAAACGTTTCTGGGAAATGTTTATTGGGTAAGTTTTGGTGAAAAAATTTTGGAAAACATTAAGGAAGGGTTAGTTTGGTGGTGGGGGGTAGGCAAGTCGACAGAGCTATGTTTTGCCGCAGTCATGTTTGCAGAATAATTCTATAAATTTTATGCTTGTTTTGATACTATGTTATGATTTATGCTTAGGGCTCTATTTATAAACCAGAAAATCAGACATTCCCTTAAATATTCCCTGGTGGTAATCAATTACTGCCATTGAAACACATGGTTCTAGAAGATTCCCACAATGGAATGTTTGAGGGAATATCTGATTCCCTGTTTTATAAATACAGTCCTTAGAGAGTTTCAGTATCCTCATTTAGTCCTGTGCTCTGAACTGAAATCTTAGACAACAGTTACATCGTTACATAGTAAGTCAGGTTGAAAAAAAGACATAAGTCCATCAAGTTCAACCACTGGGGAAATAACCATATCCCAGATATAAAACTCTAGTGACACAATTGATCCAGAGGAAGACAAAAAAACCCCGGTACAATTTGCTCCAACAGGGGAACAAATTCCTTCCTGAATCTCTGAAGCAATCGGATGTTCCCTGGATTAACAGTCACTGTTATCTTTACTTTAAATCCTTAATACCCAGTTATATTCTGTGCTTCTAGAAAACATCCAGCTTTTTCTGAAGGAAATCTTTAGTAATTCCTGAAACTACTTCCTGAGGGAGCCGATTCCACATTTTCACAGACCTTACAGTGAAGAATCCCTTCCTTATTTGGAGCTTAAACTTCCTCCAGACGCGAAGATCTATCATATTCTCTATATGGACCATTTATATATTTATACATGGTGATCATATCCCCCCTTATACGTCTCTTCTCAAGGGAGAATAGATTCAGTTCAGCTAATCTCTCCTCATAGCGGAGCTCCTCCATAAATGTTATTATTTTAGTTGCCCTTCTATGCACTCTCTCCAATTCCACAACGTCCTTTTTGTGAACTGGTGCCCAAAACTGGACTGCATATTCCAGATGTGGTCTGACCAATGCTTTGTACAGGGGCAGGATTATGTCTACATCTCTGCAGTCTATTCCTCTTTAATACAAGAAAGTACTTTACTGGCTTTAGATATTGCAGCTTGGCATTGCATGATGTTATTAAGTCTATGACCTACCAGAATCCCCAGATCCTTTTCCATTTCTGACTGCTCCAAATGTATTCCCCCTAGACAGTATGAAGCAAAATTCACAGCTCCAGCTATGCTCTGAAAATGTTACCAGGACACAATAGAATGTGTGGAATGTTTCTCTAATGTTCATTTGTAATGAAGAAGCTTTTTCACTTGTTTCCAAAGACACCAACCCAGTGTACCAGGCTGGTATTGTGGTATGTAATCATCAATGGTTATGCCTATATTTAAGCATGGTGGCTCAGAGGTTAGCACTCAGGGTCTTTGCAGCACTAGGTCCTAGTTTCAAATCTCGGCCAGGACAGGACATATCTGTATGGAGTTTGCAAATTCTCCCTGTGTCTGTGTGGGTTTCCTCCCAAATTCATAAAAACAGGTATTTAAGTTAATTGGCTTTCCCCCAAAAGACTGTGATACTGACATATGACTATGGTAGGGGCATTAGATTGTGTGCCCCTTTGAGAGAAAGTTAGTGACATGACTATGGACTTTGTAAAGCACAGCGTAATATATTGGTGCTACATAAATACTGGAAAGTAATAATAATAATTTTATATATTACACTGTACTCTAGTCAACTGGACAGTGCTAGCAACCTACCACAAATATAATATTTTAAATGTAGCCAAAATCATTCAAAACGAGTGCTGATACTCTCTTGGTTGGTGACCTTTTACTGTGTAACTTTATGTTCAGTAGAAAAATATACACATTAATTGTATATTTGAAGGTGAGTCAATAATAAGTAATTGTATTAGCAACTAAAGTGAGTCAATGTTTATGAATCAGCAGGTAATTATACAGACCACTGAAACTGTGACACTGGAGCTACTGTTTTTCAAAACAGGCATCAGTACTGGAGGGCAAATATACTGAAATCAGTGTGGTGAAAGAAGGTGGGAGGCACACTAGCTGGCCTTCAAGCTATAAAGACACCAAACTGTCCACTTTACATGTCTTGGCATTCATTTTATTTACTAGAGGTATCTTTTCCATGGGGAAATGAATGCAAAAAATATGAAATACATAGCTGAATGAGAAGCAATATCAGTGAATATTAGGACAAATTGCATTGAAGTCTACAGCTGTTAGTTTTTCAATTTAATTCTGAAGCCTTTAAATGTATTAGTATCATCAAAATTGCTAGAGTGGCCTGTGGGAATGTATTCAGAAAAAAAAAAATAACATATATTTAACAAAAATCAATGTGAAAATTTGTTTGGGTTTGTACATTTGTTCATGCAGACCTTCTAAAGTGGACCTATAGTGCAAAATAAAAAAAAGATATGCCAGGAGGTAGCACTATTTGAAAAAAAACATTGACTAATATATAAGCTACTCTAAAAAAAAAAAAAGAGTGCAGCACCTCCCCTTTCAGTCTTGATCGCCAAGGCTTGTATGATGTAACTTATGTTACTTTTAGATAACATACGTTACATCAAAATAGCTGATAGCTAGCATTCAAGAGGAGTCCCTTAAAATGTATAGTCCATGAATATTTGAATAATGAAGGGTGCAGGGTGGTGCCCAAGCAGAAGGTGGAATCAATTTTAGCCAATAAAATAGTAAAATTATTCATTAATACTGTTAGAATTACGGGCGTCACACAACGTTTGTGCAGTTTGGCTTCAGTCCATTGCAAAACTAGTTAAAACTTATTCTGCCAACTTCTAGTCTTTGTCTGCATTCTGTTGATGTTGTCAGGGTGCCTAGAATTAAAGGAAGAATATATAATTTGTTCTTTTCAGCAAAAGCTAACTAATCCCACCTCACCTTCAAAATTAACTGTCATTTCTCAGGATTTTTGTATTTGCACTTTTACATTTTATTTGTGTTATCTTCACTAGCTTTAATAACTTAGTTAACTGCAACATTTGATACACTGCTACATTACTATATTTTTACTATACTTTAATTATCTTAGACTTTTTTTATATTTGATAGACAGATGGTGTATAATATATGCATCACAATTTCCCAGCATTCTTTATAATGGTATTTGATTGCAATTTGTTTGCAGCTGACCTGTTTTTCTGAAAGCTAGATGAGCGATAATTCTCTAATATAAAGTTATAATTTGTAAAATCATTTTTTTATTAGTTCACATGTGATATTTATCAGAAATAATTCATACATTTTGTCTCTTGCCTTCAGAGCAAGGAAAATAATTTCCAATTTCCATTCTTCAAGCTTTTGATCAGTCTTCCATATCTCATTCATTAGTGCATGTATTAACCATCATAAAGTTTTAATTGATTCCTTACCTTGTACAATCATCTTTTTTATCTCCTTTAGTTGTTTGATTGTTGTTTTGTATAAATATACAGGTTTAAATGTATTCTTATCTGCGTCATATGATGGCAGTGCCAATTCCGGTTATAAATAAGTTTTCTTCATTTCCAGTTTCAGAGTCTACATTTATTTGTTTGTTTAATAGTTCCTCTGGGTTTTCAGCCCAGAATTTTAATATGTTTTTATTTCGTTCCAAGGTACGTTTCCATTTTTATCTCTATGCATCATCATCCTCAGATGAAATCCATTCTTTACTACACCAGCTCCTTTGAACAAATCTCTTTCTTTACTTTCAAACAGCTTTTCTGTCCTCTTGAACTTTTTTCTTTTTTCTTCCTCCCGCATATTTTATTCTCCATTCTTCTTTTGTGAGGAAAATGATTCTATCCTTGTTTATCTCTCTAACATTTTAGACCTGGTCTTATTCCTTTCTTATATTGCCTTCTATACTCTTCAAAAACCAGTCTTTCCACTTTCATAAAGTTTCATTACTTGGAACTTTTTTTGTAGATTACATTGCTTTTTATTTCCATTTAGACTCTATGTCTTGTTGGTTATATATATATATATATATATATATATTCTGTTTGAATTTTCTTAATTATTTTTTTTTTATTTTTTTTTTTCTCCATCTGTGTTCAGAATTCATTCAACTATTAACATATTCATGTTAACATCATTAAATCAATATGTCCTCATGCTTTCTATATAATATTCCTCTCTACATTTAATAGGTACCATAAAATTATCTCATTCACTCCCAAGCACTCTCATGCATTGAACATGCATTATTAACATTATCTGCATTTTATACCCCCCATAAATCAGATGATGATATGTTTGGTTTTGTGGCTTAGCATCAAAAGGTATATGTTATATCTGCACTATTATGCATTATTTGCTACTGTGCAACTCGTTGTTCACTTAAAAAAACTATGGAGCAACATATTTGGCCTATACCTTTTTGATTTTACAATTATAACAGCTATCTCCCCAAATGGTATTTTGACAATAAATTTTCTTTCAGACAAAATCAGTGCTAAAGGTCAGGATCTTTCAGAAAGACAACAATCTATCCTATATATCATAGTACAGACATCTGTCTCATTTATCATAGTAGAGACACCCCAATAGGAACTAAATATAGAATTCAAAGAGCACCCTGATCCAAGGATGGGGGTGTTCTATAAACTCTATATCATATATTGTTTGGTATGTATACTCTTCCCTATTGTTTGCTGTCCCAATAATTATTATTGATTTTTGTTATGAAGTGTAGGAAAGTAACAAATATATATAAAAACAGAAGCATTAAAATATGCAGTCATTATAAAATAAATCTGTGGAACATTTGAAGTGAAGTAAATAGTAAGGATACAGAATTTAAAGTATGTAGACCGGAAATAATAATTAGATATAGGATTATTAAATAAAGCGCTTGTGCTTGAAGAGAAAATTATTAGTCGGTTTAGCCGGGTAAAGCTCTTCAAAATTGAATAGGTACCCTAATAGAAATTAGGGAAAATGAAGGGGTGGTGACCCAAATGAAAAACAACCATATAAAGGTAAGATATCAAAGGAAGGGGAAAGAGAATAGGAAGAGAGAATAGATATAGAAAGAGGTAAAGATGCAATCCAACAAATATTTTTTGTCTACAGTATATTTGTCTATTAGCATTTGGCTGTGCAAAAATTATTTTATATTTACAAGCTAGCCACTATGTCCAAGCCCCAACCTGGTGGCCCAGGGTACCCTTATGTTTGCTTTGGTGATCATTGACAAGCTTCCTACCATGAGTGGACCCATTAGTACTTATGCTGCCACTGGAATGTCTCAGCATGCAAGCCTCACCACCATGCCATAGTAGAAATATCTTCTACTATGAGTGAAATGGATCCTAAGTCATATTTTCAAGTACAATTTGTTTAATGTAATGAGAAGATATTTTCTTATAGTAGTTCTTCAGCAAAGATTGCATCACTAAAGCAGAAAATGGATCACCAAAACATATCAGCAAGCATAGTAAAAAAAATTTTGAAGTAAATGTTTATAATATATAGTTAGTTAAATATACAAAGCTTTGCAAAGTAAGGGTTAAATTATCCCATTAAAAGTTTCTAAATGAGGAGGTATTACCACAGAGCCCTTATTATCATTACATTCTATTTACGGAAACCCTATTCAATTCACTCTTACAATTTAATTATAGAAAACCAGAAGCTATTTTCTCAGTCATTATTTGAAATAAATCATAGGCAGAAATTGTTATTTGATTACAATGGTGGTGCTTAAAACAAGATTCCCTTATCTGCAAATGCCAGAGGTCATACTGTGGATATATGCAAAAATATTGTCTTAATTAACAATAAAGATTGTTCAAGGATATTTAGAGTTCAAATCATACTGAATTTAGTGACGTGTATATGTTTTTTCTTTATTGGATAAAACAGCCATTCTCACATGGGAATTTAATGGCATGTAGCCATTCATTTTAACTACAATAAGCATATATGCAATGTATAATAGAAATGTGAACTGGATTATAGTTGTTTCCCAGTTATTAAAATTTCAAATCATCAAAGTGAATTTACTGGTAAATAATGTATTGGGTATTGGAAGGACATTTATTTCTTCTATAAATAATTTCATGGCATGGCATTCATGTTTACAGTAGCAGATTCTCCATCCTTTGCCTTCATAGCGTAAACATTTATGAGTAGCGGAGCTCTAATGTTAATGAATGGGCTTTGAGTCAATAGAAACTAGGCTGTCCTTCTAAATCAGTGCTTGTCTATTTGTTTCAGAGGCCATGAGTAATAGCAGGAATGGACACATATTCCATGGGCTTATTAAAAGAGTACAAAGCACATGAGTAGCCAACATTTTCTCTGCTAGTTATTAAAGTACAGCATGGAAAGGAACACTAAGTAATATATGACATAACTGTAAGGTACTTACACCACCAGCGATCCCGCGTCCCTACTTTGCGTGCCTCTTTTACCCCCCAGGGGGGCAGCCGGTTGCCTCGCCGCAGGGCGGGGCATGTATAGTTTGAATTCCCTGTTGCCAAATCGGCCGCAACGGATTTATTGTTCAGTATGTTCCTCCAATAGCGCCAGGTAGTGCGATGAGATTGGGCACTCTGCCCATTTAATGAGACCCTGTTATTAACACCCTTGCCAGGTATAGCCTCTGTGGTATAGTGTGCTTGGGTGCGTTATATGTTGGATTACCTTTTTGACCTCTGTTGTCTTTCCCTGTGTCTTGTCATCAGCTCGGACTTATTACCAGCAGCGACCTGGTCTGATCTTTGACTTTGCATGAACTCTGCCTGCCCTGACTTCGGATTGTCCCTGACTACTCCTTCTGCCTCACCCTTTTGTACCTCACTTATCGGATTGATCTTTTGTGTTTTGACCTCGTCCTGTACCCGGATTACGGTATAAAGTTTGCTGAAAGTATACCCCAGAGTTTGTTGTGATTTGTGTGTCCAGGCCCATTACAATACCATATTTATCACCAAATGTGGCCTAGGGTCAGGCTCACCTAAATTTAAAACCCAAAATTGAAAATGTTGTCTCACCTTTTTAATATACTTGAATGGTATTCTTCCAAAATGTCTAAAACATGCAATACAAATTTAATATATATTGATCCTGTTTTCTTTACTTCCTGGAACCGTGCATCTAGGTTGTCTGCCTATTGAGTTGAATCATGGATGGTTTTAGAACCTCCTGCGCAAATAGGATGTGGGACCTCAACATTCCCAGCATGCCCACATTGATTTCCCAATTTGCTGAACTCTAAAAACATCCCCAAGTTTACTCACACAGTCCCATCTCTGTTCTTTTGAAGGATACAGGTTGTGGTTGGTTCTCTGTAAACAACTGACAGAAGGTTCTACATAAAAGTGCACTGACACAGTAGAGCAATCTAACGGCATTCTGTGTGCAGTTTACAGGCCTGGTACTGACTTATTACTCTCCATTCTGAAAGAGGTATTTATTGTTATCTATGTGTAGGGAGGAGAAGTGAAGCTTTGCAGGCTCAATAAATAGAACTAAATTCAAATGTAAAAATATTGTGAGCAGGCAGGTTACCATAAACTCAACTACTGGGGTAATACCTTCCTGGATCCAGTAATCTTTTCCTATGACATGGTCATTGACCACTGCTCCATATACAGTGCATGCACATCAGACATGATTTGGACCTGAATTTGTATTCTTTACATGCAAAATGACATAACAGCTACATTTGCATATAACTGTGTATGTTTTTATTAATTTATCCAGAACAGCATAGAATTTATTCCATACTTGCATTAAATATTGATGAAAAGTTATCTAAACTGTCAACACAAATATGTGGCTATACTGAAATGGTGACAAATGGCACAGTCAATTATGATGGTGTCTTTAATCACCAATCACTTTGTGCAATCTGTAAAAATAAGCAAATTTAAACTAGGTAGCTAATGTCAGATTTAAATGTTGCACAAAGTTGTTTTTAGTAAAACGTATCTGCTGTGTAGTTTGTTTTTTCCCCCACATATTTATATTATATGAATATCTGATGATAAGCGTGTTGTAATCAAATCATTAATTTCTGCATAATCGCAGAGCAAAGGTAACTGGAGAACAAAATAAATTTCATTAATGCTTCAGCAAGTAAAAAAAAGTCTTCGGTAACAAACAAAAATGCTAGAATCAATGTTGCATGAATAGTTATACAATCTAAATCATTATACTAATCATTTTAATACTGTCTTGGATAATCAACATTTCAAAATGTAAAGTGCTTAACATCATGATCAGTTGTTTTTCTATGAGTTTAAAAAAATGTAAGTGATATCTGCTATAATTTAGCAAACTGAGATTGTGAATATAGGCTGTTCACTTGGCAAAATCAATTATCACATTGCATCTTATCGTGCAAATCAAATATTCTTTTTTTTCCATATACATGCACTTTATTCTTTGCAAAGTATTTTTTTGCACATTCCCTGAACTAAATGAAAATGCATATGCAAAAACAGATTAGATTTGATTAAATAATAATTTATTTTGCTAAGTGAACAACCTAAACTCTTCTAGTAAACTAATCAAAATGATTTAACACTTCCACTGGGCGGATGGCTCAAGGTATGTATAGTAAATTGAAAATATTTTTAAAGTTTTAAGTTTCTTATTAGATCTTTTATTGTTTAAAAACATATTCATCACTTATTTTTAAAAACATTGTAAATTTAATTAGCTACTGAAATCTGTAAACAACAATTTTTCAATACAACAAAAGCACTTCATCTGCTCATGCACAAAATGATGTATTTTACAGTCCTAAGGATGATTATATTTATATGACCATTGTGTAGTTGTGTACTGCTGTTTTACATTTTCTATTTTCTATTATTTTCTATTTGTGTTTCATTTTCTATTTATTAAACTATTTTGGTCATCAGAACAGTTTCAGAATCATTGCATTGAGAGCTTGTAATGCATTTCATCAATATGGTAACATTTTTGGAATTCTTGCTACTATCCTGGAGAAGCAGTATATCTTTTTGTTCATATATATATATATATATATATATATATATATATATATATTTATACAGTTGATAATATTTACCAATTGCTACCTGCCATGCCATTTAGAGGATGGCAACCAGAAAAGTCTTTAAAGACTGTACTTACATGTTTGAGTAGAGTAAATTAGGGTATGGTGACCATCATACTAACCAGGGTGTTCTGACAAGCTTTATGATAGCTCCATTCTGCTGGTAACTAATAACAAACCACCAAATTAAAGCAGAGGTAAACTCAGCTCCTCTTACCATGCTGTTCTAAACAATAGTCGACTGCAATAATTAATGAATTTAGGTTAAAACCCAATTAATGCTAAAAAACATATTTAGGTAAATCACCAAGTAATGGGGCTTTTAAGGCCAACAATCATTCAGAGGTAATTTTTGCATAATATAAAATTCACTTTATAAATAATTTAAAAACATAATTGTTTAAAAAGACATATCAGACAAACAAAAATAAAAACCCCATTACATACAAGATCC